>NW_011277466.1:0-426 GCF_000146605.3 Meleagris gallopavo
TTAATGACGGGAGATCTTTCCGCTCATTGCCCTTTCAAATACAATTGTAGATCGAACTCAGCCTTGTCACGTTGAGGAGCAGTGCGTCCCTAACATCCAGGACGTGCCTGTCGGCTCTCGGCGGATTGCATCCCATCACCCCCGGGGAATGCAGCCCGCGTCGGGGCTGCGCGGGGCGCGGGAGGCGCACGGCCCGAATAGGGTCCCGAGTCGCGGTTATTATGGAAATGTTCGGGAGGAGGGAGAAAGGAGATCATTCCAGACAGCCCGAGCTCAAGTTTTTGGCCAAATTAATACCGTTAGGAGTCCTCGGGAAGAAAAAAAAACAAACAAACAAACAAATACGGAGATAACGCTCAGCCACGAAGCGCAAAGATCTGATTTACGGCTGCGTTTCTTTTTGAAGCGAAGCTTTTCTTTTGGATT
>NW_011277467.1:0-347 GCF_000146605.3 Meleagris gallopavo
GCCAATAAATAAACGTAGCATCACAACTGTCCATGCTGTCCTTTTGTCATGTCATTACCTGACCCACTGCCGGACCTCGTGTGCCACTTGGCGTTGGCAGACAGCCATGGGTCGTGTGGGAATGGCTTTGGACTCCAAGAGCGGGGCTGCAACATCGCTGCGTTTCCACTCTCAGCACTGCTTCACTCCTCCAGAGCCAGGGGCCACAGACAAAGCAGCCGTCAGTCAGTCAGCTGGAAAAGCATCCCGGTACTCTGCAAGGGGACAGAGTGCTCTGCTCTGACAGCTTCCCTCAGCAGCCCTGCACTGAAATGCTTTGTGGGCTTCCTTCCAGCAAGCTGCTGAGG
>NW_011277470.1:0-302 GCF_000146605.3 Meleagris gallopavo
AGCTTGTGGAGCTGCATCTCAATATAACGCTCACCTTAATATGAGTTGTCACAGAAAGAAAAGGTACAAATGAATATGCACAGCTAAAATCTGACACCTTAGGTAAAGTAGTAGGATATTGATATAGAACCAGTATGGTCTGTAGAAACATCTGAGAGCTAAGAAGTATTGCAAGTGAAATGTGCACAATACCCAGAGTGTTAAAGCATGGTGCTCCATGTTAATGATTCCCACAGAAGCAAAAGCCAGTTTTCCAATATTTACAGTAATCCAGTGAAATACCTTAACGATGCTTTCTCTTT
>NW_011277471.1:0-461 GCF_000146605.3 Meleagris gallopavo
ACGCAGCACTGCAGGTGAGGCCTGACCAGCGCAGAGCAGAGGGATGGGGATCTCCTCCCTTGGCCCGCTGACTGCGCATCTTTGGATGCAGCCCAGGATACGGTTGGCTTTCTGGGCTGGAAGGGCCCATTGCTGGCTTGTGTCCAGCTCCCACCCACCAGTACTCCCAGGCCTTATGGAGCAGGACTACGCTCAGTCCTTTCATCCCCTAGCATGTTTTGGTGGTGGGTGTTCCCTCATCCCAGCTACCTACCCTGCACTTGGATTTGTGGCCACTGCTCAGCCTGTTGAGGTCTCTGTGGATGGCATCCCGTCCTCTGCTGTGTCACTGCAGCCCACAGCTTGGTGTCCTTAGGGTGCACTCAACCCCACTGTTGATGTCCCTGATGAAGGGGAAACCCAGATGCTTGTACAAACTGGCGTAGAAGCCCTTGGGAGCAGCCCTGCGGAGGATTCGGGGA
>NW_011277472.1:0-440 GCF_000146605.3 Meleagris gallopavo
ACTGCCATTGCTTCCTCGAGTCCCACACACCCCTTCCCATCCCACACTGCCATGGCAGATCAGGTTCTGGACCACCCGAGGACCCAAACAGCCAGGAGTCTTTGGGTCCTGACGAGATGAGTCCCAGAGTTCCGAGGGAATTCACCGCTGCAGTCACCGAGCCACTCTCCATGGTATTTCAGAAGTCGAGGCAGTCAGGTCAAGTCCCTGCTGAGGAGAAAAAAAGGTGACAGCACACCTCTCAGGAAGGATAGAAAGTGTGACGCGGGGAACTACCAGCATGTCAGTCTCACCTCTGTGCTGGTCACGGATCATGGAGCAGATCATCCTGGAAGTGACTCTCAAGCACACATTCCAGTGCGTCACCACCCTGTGCGTGAAAGCTGCCTCCTAAGAACCAACCTAAACCTCCCCTGTCCTCACTTGAAACCATTTCCCTG
>NW_011277473.1:0-466 GCF_000146605.3 Meleagris gallopavo
AACAGTGCAAGACCAGAGACAAGCAAGACACAGAACGAAAGAGGGATAGGCAGCCTTCTGTGGGCACCATGAAGCGCAATTCAGAGCTCTGGGGGAACCCTATTGTGCCGGGCTCTGGAATGGGTAAACGCTGGCGGGTGTGCATCGCCCTTACCTGCTGGGCGGACAATGACCAGTCAGCAAAGTGAGGTTCCGGGGCATGCCGGGAAATGCACATTCCACTTCCTTGCTGTTTCCACAGAGACCAACACATCTCCGTGCAGTTGTTACGGCACTTGGGAGCACCGCAGCTCTGCTGCCACCTGTTGGACACAATACAGTCATGAAGGCACTGCCCTGCATCCGGGCCTCTTGCACAAACCTGTGCTCCTTGCTCGGAGCACATGGCTGCACTCTGTGCACCATGTTGCTTACCACCCAGAGAAGGCTCAGGTACCCAACACCATTTTTGCTTCCATCTTGTCTG
>NW_011277474.1:0-463 GCF_000146605.3 Meleagris gallopavo
ATGACAGCTCCAACTCTGGCCACTCACCATGTGTTGCCCTGGGTGTCAGACTTCCCAAAGGCACTGTAGGAGCCATCATCATGTTTGTAGAGCAGCTGACGCTGATAACCTATGAAGACAGGGGCAAAAGCAACTCTTAGTGTGAAAACATGTACCATCTCAAACTGTGCTTTTAATGTAGGAAGAAGGCTTTTACAGCAAGAGACTTCACCAGCTCCTACAGAGACATTGAGCCAAACTTACTATATCACAATGTCTTGAGCATCCCACAGTATCAGAGTGACAAGAAAAAGTTGCACAGCATCACTGAAGTGTGCCATGCAGCTGCTCTACATTACTAACTGATTTTGCAGAGTAGAGACATACTCAGCCATTTCACCTCCCCACATTCTTCAAGCAACACTAAATTGACACCTTCCCTGTGAATAGAAAGATCAGTAGGAGTGGCTAAGAAGGCTTTTTT
>NW_011277475.1:0-512 GCF_000146605.3 Meleagris gallopavo
TTCTGGGAGAAAATGCCACCTTTCGGGAGACAGAAATGTATTTCGGATAGAATGAGCCACATATTTGTGAGGAAACGGGTGTTTCTGAGGGAAACTGCCATCTACTTTTGACACAGGTGGTGGTTCTGATATAGAATGCCCCAAAGTCTGGGAGTAAGCGTCATAATGAGGAATGTAATGGAGTCGATTCTAGTTGAAAAGTTGTAATTTTTTTTGAATTTAATCTGTTACTTCTGCATGGTAATGTGATAATGCTGATTTAAGTGATATTGGTGATTGTAAGGTAGAGGTCATCACACGGAAACGCACACGGAAACGTACTGCCAGACTAAATCAAATGCTATGCACTTCGGACGCAGCACAGCGTGCGGGATTCTGCCACTGCACATAGCGACTAAAGTTCCAGTTTAAAGCCGCTGAGAAATCGGTGTAGCGCTACATCGCAAATGCCGCTTTCTAGCCCTGAGAGCGAAGGCGTGCTATTCCGAAGCCGAGAAGGTGCGAATTCAGCC
>NW_011277476.1:0-370 GCF_000146605.3 Meleagris gallopavo
ATGTGGTGAATGGCGATCCTTGTTGGTTTTACACCACTCCACACTGCACTGTGTGCAGTGCTTTATGCCTTATTTTACAGTCTAGATAAAAAACCCTGGCAGATGCTTCTCATCCTGTGAGTTCATCCAGTCGTACAACTGAATTACAATTGACTAAGAAACAGATACAGCCTTGCCTTTGTTCTTACTGTTTGTCCTGATCCTTAGCTGGTCACAACTTGTTTTGTGTTCTGCTCCTACCTTGTATGCAAAACAGAAATGCAGAATATGCTCATGAAAGCTTTTAATTAAAAAAAAAAGACCTGTTTATGCAATAGAGATGGGGCTTAATCAGTATTCATCTGTCTAATAATATGGACAGCTGAGTTGT
>NW_011277477.1:0-422 GCF_000146605.3 Meleagris gallopavo
GACAATAATTGTTTACTAAATGCCTGATTTCTAGATATTTAATAGTGCATTAAGAATTCATCTTTGGAATTCAGAATGCAAAATATAGCCAAGGCTAATTGAAAGGTCCTGGGAAATTGGGAGTTTGAATTTCCTCAAATTTCTGTGTTTCTTTTCTTCACTCCACTCCAGTGTTCTTGGGCTGTGATTCATCAGCTGAAAATGTCTGTAGTGCTTTGCAGTGTAAGAATAGACTAAACCAGAAATAAAATTGAGTTGTTGAATCCGGGACTGAGTGATGGTGACACTCTTGAGAATCACAACCTTTCCTCATAAAAACATGCAGAGTCCACTTGAAGTAAGGGTTTATCAGTATTTAAAAAAAAAAGACAACAAATACACACACAACTAAAAAAAAAAAACCAACAATAGAATTATACATT
>NW_011277478.1:0-444 GCF_000146605.3 Meleagris gallopavo
GACATCAGTTTGGTGAGTGCCTTGATGGTATCTGCCTGGTTTGCTTTTGGCACTGGATAGGCCTGCAGTAGCCCACTTGCAGTCGACGCAGGTCAGGGCATATCTGGCCCCCTCAGAGCGAGGAAGGGGCCCGATGTAATCGACGTGCCATCGCTGGAGAGGATTATGTCCTCTAGCAAGATGGGCTGTTGTTTCGGGCAAGGCTCTCGGTCGTCAGTCTTGGAGCAAGCGTCGCAATCCCGGCATGCCTGGACCATGTCAGCTAGCTGTATGGGCAGTCCCCAGCTTTAGCAGCTGCCCACATTGCCTTTTTGTCCCGCATGCCGTAGCTTCTGATGTAACCAGGGCGATGTTCTGGGATGGTGAAGGCTCAATCCATCGAACTCGGCCAGCGTGTCGGCTTCATCATTTCCCGGTGACTGTAGGGCTGATGACCAGAAACAT
>NW_011277480.1:0-313 GCF_000146605.3 Meleagris gallopavo
GAGGAGATAGAAACGAGAGCATGTAAGATGGACAGCTGGGGCTAGTAACGTTTGGAATGGAAGTCTGATGCTTTCATGCTTCTCATAAAAATGTTCCATCTCCAAAATTAAAATAATATAAAACACGTGGTTGTACTTTTAAACTATTTTTCAAAAATTCTTTTTTTTCTTCCTGCAGACTTGCTTTTAACAAGATCTATGCAGTGTTCACAGATTTTAGCCATGATAAAGTACGTACAATTCCAATGTGATTTATTTTAATATAATAAAGCTAGTAAGATTTAGTTTTTGTTCTCCTTTTGAATGTATGTGG
>NW_011277481.1:0-413 GCF_000146605.3 Meleagris gallopavo
TGCGCTTGCCACGAACCTTCCTGGATTGAAGCAAGAGATAGCTTGCTGACATCTGCTCATAATGCCACTGGAAAACAAGAGTATGTAGGTCTCTTCAGAAAACTTGTCAGTACAAAGAAAGCTTGGCGTTCTAAACATTTCTGCATGTCTGCAATAGTTTCCCCTTGATCTGCAACCTTCTGATGTCTGATCACATCAGAGTAGTTTCAGACCTTAGCTGTTCACACAACAAGTTTAAGACAAAGCAGCAGACTACTCTTGTTTTTGCTTTCAGAGCAGTACAGTTGCTGAAAGGGAAACTAAAGCTGCTGCTGCTAGAATCTCTCTCCTGAAGTGAATGGCAAAGCTCCTATTAATGCATTTTGCACAGCATTTCAGCTGGGCTCCCATTCTGGGGGGTTATGGTTCAGCCC
>NW_011277482.1:0-386 GCF_000146605.3 Meleagris gallopavo
ACAGCCCCGAGCCCTCCTCGGGGCTTCTCACGGTGCTGTTGCCCACGGCCCGGACAGCAGCCGAGGGGCGCGGCACGGCTCTGCCGCTGAGGGCTTTGTCATCACTTACAGTCTCTGGTAAGATTCAGAGGGAAAAATAAAGGAAGGGGAAAAAAAAATAGGAGAGAGAAAAGAGAGTAAAGGAGGTGCGAAGGAGGGAGCGTGTACGCGGTTTTAAGAGCCCAGATCGACCAGGTTGGATGACATGGGGTTGAGGATGGAGTCCTGCAAGCTGTGGTGGTGCATGGGGTCGGCGCTGGGCACGGGGGATGGCGCTGGGGCCCTGCGGGTGGCCCAGGCCGTGCAGGGGCTGGCAGCCCCGGGTTGGAGCCGAGCAGCAACGCGGG
>NW_011277483.1:0-487 GCF_000146605.3 Meleagris gallopavo
CAAGAGGAAGAGAGGAGGAAGAAAAGCAAAGCCAAGCATACAGCCATATGTGGAAGGCAGTCTCATTTTCCAGTGACTGTGCTCTTCCAGGCAGCTTTGCAGACACTGCTGCAGAACCGTGGCATTGCACTTGGTTGGCTGCAGTGAGATCTCTGCATTTCTGCTGAAGAGGCAGGATTTGTGTTTTTCCCTGGGCAATGCAGCACAGAAGGCAATGTATAGTTTTGGCTAGAAGGGATCTGCAAGGATTGAAAAGCCTAAAAAAACAAAACAAAAAACCAGTAGCTTTTCTTGCACTGTTCATCTAAAAGACACAATTTCTTTCACATCTTTTACAATCTGTTTGCAGTATTTCACCTACCTCAAAACATTACTTCTCAGCCCAGTTAAATTTGCTTCCTAGAAAATTACATGGATCAAAATCATTTCTTTTCAATACACTGGTTATTTCTGCTTGAGGATGAAGCACTCAGTGTGAGTTTTATAC
>NW_011277484.1:0-399 GCF_000146605.3 Meleagris gallopavo
CCAGTGCCCTGTCACCCTCACCGTGAAGACGTTCTTCTGCACGTTTGTGCAGAACTTCCTATTTTGGCCGTTTCCCGTTGTCCTATCACCACGCACGGCTGGAAAGAGCTAGGCCTTGTTCCTTTGCTTCCGTCACCTTAGATAGAGACATTGATCAGATCCCCTCTGCGTCTTCTTTTCTCAAGGCTGAACAGGTCGCTCAGCCTTTCCTCATAAGAGAGGTGCTCCAGGACCTTTATCATCTTCACGGCCCTCGGCTGGACTCTTTCCAGGAGATCCCCAACCTTTTTTTTGGTACCGGGGAGCCCAGAACCGGACGCAATCCTCCAGGTGAGGCCTGACCAGGGCAGAGAGGAGGGAGAGGGATCACCTGCCTTGACCTGCTGGCCACGCTCCTTG
>NW_011277485.1:0-504 GCF_000146605.3 Meleagris gallopavo
TCAGTGACCTTGTCAGCAGCAGTTACTGCATGTCCTGCCTTACAGTTTCCTTGTCTCACAAAACTGCTTCCGACGACGAACCCAGGGATCCTCAGCGTCGTCCAACGGTTCCTCCTGCAGCTCTGACCAGCTGGCACAGACAGTCTCCGTGCAGTCGCACACTGCTGGCTTGGAGGCAGCCCTCTGTTGGTGTTGTGGGCGTTCAGCAGATTGCTTCCTTCTCCTTGATCAGCTGTGCTTTCTGTTGAGAAACTTGACAGCCATTTAAATCAAGAAATTCAGCAAACTCACATCCACTGCACACCGTCCTCCTTTGTTACTGGGGCATCCACGTACTGCAGTGAAGTTCCACCATGGGATGGAGGAGCCCAAATCTCAGGCTCACAAGCTGACCGGTTCTCAAAAATCATTGGGCTGCTCTCACAACCCTGGGTAACACTGTCCAGGTGAACTGAATTTTATTTCTTTGTTTGTTTGTTTGTTTGTTTTTCCTTCTTCCCCTAT
>NW_011277486.1:0-317 GCF_000146605.3 Meleagris gallopavo
TCTCAGCCGATTCTCCTGCAGCTGCCAAAAAGCAGGTGAGGTGCAGTCCCACTGGCTGACTGGTGAGAGGGAATGCAAGGGGAGGGCTGTGGGGCTTATTTCCTCTCTGTACCTTCCTGCTTGACCTCCTGCTTGATGGCAAGCATCCTATTCTGAGCACATGTACCTTCTTAAAAAATCAACAACCCAACAGTATTCAACTCTACATGCTTCTACAGGTCACAAGATTTTCTTCTATTTATTTATTTATTTATTTATTTATTTATTTATTTATTTAGTCTTCTTTCTTGTATTTTTATTTTTTTTTTTTAACTTTC
>NW_011277487.1:0-485 GCF_000146605.3 Meleagris gallopavo
GATGTGGTGTGGGACCATGTTTTGCTTTGATTCTTAACAAACATAGCATTTAGAAACAAAGAATCTGCTAAGTCAGGCTGACATTCTGTTCAGCTGCATTGCTTTGTAGAGTTTATCTGAGCTGTGGGTTTTGTTGTTTGGGTGTGGGGGTTTTTTTTGTTGTTTTTTTTGTTGTTGTTGATGCTCTTTTTAATGTTGCTTGGGATCAGGGACCCTTTCTGTCATTATTATTCCACTTTGCATCTTCTGCACACTCTTGTGTGGTGCTCCCACAAACTGACAGGAACATAAAAGACCGATGTTCCACCATTAGTCCCTCCAGGGCTACAGGAAATATAGTATTACCCACAGGCTCCTCCTTGATAGGCAGCAAAGGGCCATTAATTTTAATCCATGGACCACTCTCCAGTTGCAACAGAAGTAACTTTTATCCCTGTTCTTCTCTATAGCTCAGCAACCTTTGGTACCTGGAATAACGAATTAAA
>NW_011277488.1:0-451 GCF_000146605.3 Meleagris gallopavo
CTGTGTGAGCGTGTGTGAGCAGGGAACTGAGAAGCCAACGGTTGCCCTTTATTTATGCACAACCACCTTGGGGAATCCACTGCCTGCGCTGTCCTGCTTCTCCCTTGGAGGATGATGTCCCCATTCCCTTTCCCCTTCTCCTGTTCTTCAAATTTGTCCTAAATCCCCAAAATCCCCAATTAAAAGAGACAAAGTTCTCTCTACACGGAGGACTCTTAAATTTTGTTTTAGCCAAAGTTGCTGTCTTCTACTGTGCGTGTGGGGAGAACAACTTGTCCCCCTTTCCCCACCCCTTTCTAGCATGACGAGTTACAATGCCCTGCAGAGCGAGACGCAGGTATTTCATCTCTTGCCAGGCGGCCCTCCCTGGGGGCTGATGTACAGGGCTCTGCCTTTTAAGTCATGGCTGCCTCAGCAGCCAACCAACTTGCAGTGTCTTTTCCTGTCTTTT
>NW_011277489.1:0-413 GCF_000146605.3 Meleagris gallopavo
ATAGAGCCTATCGTTTATCACTATAAAGTGGACTGAGTTAGCACAATGAGGTCAGATAGAAGAAAATTATTGAAAGAGCATTTGTTTTCAACCCAGTGGTAAAAGCATGCAAGCTGGCTTGTTACCAGCCCTTGTCAGAGAAACTTTAGTTGACAAACTTGAATCCAGTTATGATCCTGACACACAGTGCTGAGCATCCTCTGCTTTTGAGCCACTGAGCTTCAGATTGACCTACTTTATCTGACAAATTTCTGATTTTTCTTCTGTTCAAACTGAGCAAATTGAAAATTTAGTTTCAGGAAGAAGCTAGGTGGGTTTTTTGTTGTTCTTTTTTTTTTTTTCCCTTGGTAATTCAAATGGTATAGATTGCAAATGTATTCTCAGATTGCTTTTCTAAAAGCTGTTCGTTCAGT
>NW_011277490.1:0-337 GCF_000146605.3 Meleagris gallopavo
AGGCAAGTGACTCTGGGGAAGACAAGCAATACATTCCATCAGAAATATCAACCTATTGTTATGTCAGTGTTTCTTTGTCAGGAATACACTGACCAAAAAAAAAAAGAGCACTTAAACTGACACAACTGTTGTTACATAGCATTTACTTCTCCTGCATTACTGTATGTTAAATACTCAAAGTCATTCACTTCTTTCCCAATAAATAGCTGTGTGTCTCTTGGACTCTAATCAATGTACGTTGCCCCAACGGCCAAGTAATTTCAGCTTAAGTAGTGAATGCACATATTTATTTACTCTAATCAGAAAAGAACTAAGTGAGAACTGAAAGACCCAGAAA
>NW_011277491.1:0-481 GCF_000146605.3 Meleagris gallopavo
AGCACAATAATGGTTTCCAATATGAATTTCCACAAAAAAAAAAAAGGCATTACATGTAGATCAAATTTTTTGTTGAATGGACTCGTTCTTCAGGTGAACATCTGCAGAGATAACTGGTATAGGCATGAGATTGGTTCTTTCTTGTTATATATTCTTCTTAGGACTGGGTCTGCAAATTTCATTCTTTCAACTAGCTAGACTGGTTGCATTAAAACTGGGAAGCCTACAAAAAAAAGTCTCAAGTCTTTTTTCCCCTCCCTATCTGTGATATGGAACACTTAACTTTGTAATTTATTAGTGCAGTAGTACTGATCTAACAGAGCATAATTTGTTTTTCAGGGTGAGTGTGATTACAACTAGTTAACTTTACAAATTTCTGTTCAGTGTTGTTTGAACAAATGTTGTTGGAGTTGTTGCCATCTCAGAAGGGTAAACTTACTTTAGATGCCACACCGAATTCAGGCACCACCTATAAGCTCAC
>NW_011277493.1:0-459 GCF_000146605.3 Meleagris gallopavo
ACTCCTGCATCCTCATCTCAGTGGTACTGAGCATGTCTTGATGCTATTGACCATATTCCTACCTACCAGAAACAAAAGGCAGCTGCGGAAAAGAGCCTTAGCAATAAATGACAGATTGAAAAAAAGCCGTGTTCAAAGCAAAACTATTCCTAAGTGTTGATTTCTGTTATAGACACAAAAAAGAAAACTCTTACACGAGGAGCGCTGGTGTTAACAATGGTATCCAATTTATTTAAGTAAGAGAATGGCATACTTTGAAAGAGGGAAACAGAAAAGATCACAGCAACGTATCCTGAGCCTACTCAATGCTCAGGAATGTGTCCGATTCATCAAGCTGCACCCCAAGAGTCATCTCGATGGTGAAGGTGCAGTTGGAGGGGTGGTCAGCCGGATCTTGCATGAGCGGTGGGAGGGCAGGCAGCTCCAGGCGGCAGTCACGCGACTGAGGCAGATGCCTCC
>NW_011277494.1:0-394 GCF_000146605.3 Meleagris gallopavo
GGGTAACTTAGTTTCAGCAAGTTCTGTGTTTCTAATAATGGAAAAAAACCCACACCCAAGCGATTATGATAGGTGCTGCAAAAGAAACTCCTCTTCACCTTTTGGATGGAAAGTCACTGACTGTAAATTTCCCCTGTAAAGCTGCGGGGCCTTCTTCCACTCCAACGTCTCTGCTGTCTGACAACGGGAGCTGCTGTGGCCTCGTGTCCGTGCCTGTGCCTCCTCCTGGCTGAGCAGCTTTGTGGGAGGAGAAGAAGCCCCACGGGGGCCTTGGGGCCCATAATAAAGAACTGCGTCCTGTAAAGGAAAGCACAGATAAGAGCAAGCAGCAGCACGGCCATCGCAGATCTGGGGGTGTGCTGTGTTTTCAAGTCTTGGCTATCCTCGCCACTGG
>NW_011277495.1:0-333 GCF_000146605.3 Meleagris gallopavo
TGAATATGAGCAGGCATATGCTTAAGAACTGCAGAACGATTGTCCTTCATTAAAATTTGGTTATGAAGTAATCGTTTATGAAGCCAAGTGTGGCAGCACAGTTGAATGCCCATGCCTGCATATGCATGGCCCTTGCTAACTTGCTCCATCTAGGGGATTCTTTGCATAATTTGTTTTTTCCTTATGCATTTTAAGCCTTTTAAGTAAAAAGAAAAAAAAAAAGAAAAAAATTAAAAATAGTAAGCTACAGTGGTGTAATCAAACCAAGAGCCAGACCTGCAAGCACGAGGAGGTGTACTTTATGGATGCAATGATACGATCACAGCAATTGTC
>NW_011277497.1:0-428 GCF_000146605.3 Meleagris gallopavo
TTTTCTGTTGCAGAACATGGAGGAGCAGCTGAGCAATGGAGTTGGGACTCGGGGGAGCAATAGGTGCCTGTGTCCCAAGCTTCCTGTGTGGCCCTTGCAAGGTAGGTGTGCCTAATGTAGGCGTGCGCTAAGGCAGTGCTGTTGAGACACAGCTTGTGTCACTGTCCGCACCAGATCTGCTCTCTGTTAAGCTTTTTCCCTTATTTTATGTCCCCCTGTCCTTTTCAGCTCCTGCTCCCCTCGCCTGCAAGTGGAGCGATGCTCAAGTTTGAGGAATCTTTTCCTCGGCAGGCGGTAAAAGACGCCGCAGCTGCGAGTTTTGTGTCCTTCTTTGTTATTGGGTCAGTAGAGCAAGGATATCTTCAGAACAGCTCTCTAAGTCAGCCTGTAACACCAATGTGCATGAGAGAATAAGGACTCTTTTTTTT
>NW_011277498.1:0-465 GCF_000146605.3 Meleagris gallopavo
GAGGAGAGGAGAGGAGAGGAGAGGAGAGGAGAGGAGAGGAGAGGAGAGGAGAGGAGAGGAGAGGAGAGGAGAGGAGAGGAGAGGAGAGGAGAGGAGGAGGGAGGAGGAGGAGGAGGAGGAGGAGGAGGAGGAGGAGGAGGAGGAGGAGGAGGAGGAGGAGGAGGAGGAGGAGGAGGAGGAGGAGGAGGAGGAGGAGGAGGAGGAGGAGGAGGAGGAGGAGGAGGAGGAGGAGGAGGAGGAGGAGGAGGAGGAGGAGGAGGAGGAGGAGGAGGAGGAGGAGGAGGAGGAGGAGGAGGAGGAGGAGGAGGAGGAGGAGGAGGAGGAGGAGGAGGAGGAGGAGGAGGAGGAGGAGGAGGAGGAGGAGGAGGAGGAGGAGGAGGAGGAGGAGGAGGAGGAGGAGGAGGAGGAGGAGGAGGAGGAGGAGGAAGGAGGGAGGAGGAGGAGGAGGAGGAGGAGGAGGAGGAG
>NW_011277499.1:0-392 GCF_000146605.3 Meleagris gallopavo
TACGAAGTTGGGAGGATTGGCTGACACGCCTGAAGGCTGTGCTGCCATTCAGCGAGACCTGGACAGGCTGGAGAGCTGGGCAGTAAGAACCGGATGAGGTTCAACACAAGCAAGTGTAGGGTCTTACACCTAGGGAGGAAGAATTGCATGCACCAATACAGGCTGGGGGATGAGCTGCTGGAGAGGAGCTCTGCAGAGAGGGACCTGGGCGTCCTGGTGGACGACAGGTTGGCCATGAGCCAGCAGTGTGCCCTCGTGGCCAAAAGGCCATGGCATTCTGGGGTGCATTAAGAAGAGCGTGTCCAGCAGGTCAAGGGAGGTGATCCTCCCCCTCTACTCTGCCCTGGTAAGGCCTCATCTGGAGTACTGTGTCCAGTTCTGGGCTCCCCAGT
>NW_011277500.1:0-442 GCF_000146605.3 Meleagris gallopavo
ATATATTTGTATCTCTGTGCTTCCATCTCTGCATGCATAGAATATAAAATATTTTCAGTTATTATTGATGAGATTAATAAGAAAGCTGTTGGTTTGTTTGTATCATGCCATTATCATTCCATTTCCCCGGAAAATTGCAGAATTAAGGAGAAGAAAAAAAAGAGAAGGGAAAAAAGAAGATGCTTTTAGCATGAAGTTAAGCTGCCAGGTCTAGTACCGAATTTCACATAGATCATGCATATAATGGAGGAGCACTTGGAGCCACTAAATGGATCCATCAGCTGAAATCAGAGCAAAGGGCAATAGGCAGAGTAAGTGAAAACAAAAAGGTTTAGATTAATTACAATCAATTTGCCTCAGATAAAGGTTTAAAATAGGAAATAAAATATGGTAGAATTCAAGAGGTGAGGGAAATGATTTAATTATATTGGCTGTAAAAGAT
>NW_011277501.1:0-507 GCF_000146605.3 Meleagris gallopavo
CTTTTGACCCCTTCAGTCCAACAGCAATGAATATGGAATTAATTTCCTTTATTCCTATGTAGGCAAGAAAATAAAAGAATATCTGATAGCACAGAGCAAGAGATTTGAACCTTTGCTTTTACAGCTCCCGTAGCAGTGTCTCTGTTTGTCCTCTCCTCCTCAGCAACACAGTGTTCTCCCTGACGCAGAATCACAGAATTGTAGGGGCTGGAAGGGACCTCTTGAGATGATCGAGTCCAAGCCCTGTGCCAAAGCAGGCTCCGTAGACCAGGTTGCACAGGTTGGCGTCCAGGCAGGTCTTGAACATCTCCAGACAAGGAGACTCCACAGCCTACCTTGGCAGAAGTTCCAGTGCCCTGTCACCCTCACCGTGAAGACGTTCTTCTGCACGTTTGTGCAGAACTTCCTATTTTGGCCGTTTCCCGTTGTCCTATCACCACGCACGGCTGGAAAGAGCTAGGCCTTGTTCCTTGCCTCCGTCACCTTAGATAGAGACATTGATCAGAT
>NW_011277503.1:0-513 GCF_000146605.3 Meleagris gallopavo
ACCGTATGCCTCCGGTAACATCATCGAGCGCTGGCCCATAGAAGGATGTCAACTTTCACCCATCGTCACTCATCTTGAAATTTACCAACGTGTGGCGATGAAATTGTATAAGCGTCACGGTGTATCGGATCTCTGTATTAGGGAAAGCTCACCCTTTTAGTCAACCTAATCATTGGTTCACGCCGTGAAGGGTGGAATGTATGGGGCTGCTGAATCACGGCCTGAACCTTTGATTGATCACCTGAGGCGAGCAATGAGTCAGCCACGGGAGCACAGGTGAAGGCAATTCAGCTGTGCTGCAGGAAGGGGTGGAGCCTGGCTCCACCTCTCCTAGACCCATTTAAGAGCTGACTGCCAGTGGGGAAGGATCTCTCTCTGGAGATCCGCTCCATCAGGAGTTCGTCTGGCGAGCCCAGGACAGGGTGAGTGACTTTCTCTTATTTCTCCAATATAAATGCTATTAGCTGAGCTCCTGGATATGGATCTATACCATCTGTATATCCATTGATTAAA
>NW_011277504.1:0-470 GCF_000146605.3 Meleagris gallopavo
TAGGAGGCAGCTTTTCACGCCCAGGGTGGTGACGCACTGGAATGTGTGCTTGAGAGTCACTTCCAGGATGATCTGCTCCATGATCCGTGACCAGCACAGAGGTGAGACTGCCATGCTGGTAGGTTCCCCGCGTCACACTTTCTATCCTTCCTAAGAGGTGTGCTGTCACCTTTTTTCTCCTCACCAGGGACTTGACCTGACTGCCTCGACTTGTGAAATACCATGGAGAGTGGCTCGGTGACTGCAGCGGTGAATTCCCTCGGAACTCTGGGACTCATCTCGTCAGGACCCAAAGACTCGTGGATGTTTGGGTCCTCAGGTGGTCCAGAAGCTGATCTCCCATGGCAGTGTGGGATGGGAAGGGGTCTGTGGGACTGAGGAAGCAATGGCAGTCCCCACCTCACCAAAGCAAAGCAAAGATGAGGGCTGTGCATAATGAGCAGTTCTCAGACAAGATGGAAGCCAAAATG
>NW_011277505.1:0-468 GCF_000146605.3 Meleagris gallopavo
TGCTCTGAGCTCAGGTCGCGACTGAGTGAGCGCCGTGAATGGGCGCAGCCGAGTCAGCGCGGGTAAAAAGATCCGTCGGCGATTAAGAAAGCTATTTTATTCCTGATCACTCTTCTATTATCTTGGGTCATCTAATCTGCCAGGCTGGTTGGGGCTATTATGCCACGTTAAGTAGGACTCGGAAGGTCAAGCAGTTAACTAACCAGCTAAATAACCACGGTCGAGGGCAGCCATCACCTCCAGCACTGATTGGATTCTTTAATTTATTTTTTCCCTTCGCCCCCAGCACGGCTCTCCCTCCGTTGTAGTGGGGCTGGGGGGGAGGGAGGGAATGCAGCCCATATCCCCCACCCCATCCACCGTGCTGCGGGGGGGGCTCTGGGAAGGCAGAGGGGGGAAGAAAAGCACTATTGAATGGGGGGAGAGGGGGGAATTGGGGCATCATTAACCTGCCCACGTGGGGAGGGG
>NW_011277506.1:0-477 GCF_000146605.3 Meleagris gallopavo
TCACAACCTTCCCCACGCTGCTGCTACGACGTGAGGTCTGTTACCGAGCTGCTGTTTGGAGCTACGTCCTGTACTGCTCTGAGAAGACAGGAGGGCGGCGCTCGCACAAGGTCACACGTGGGTTCTGTGCTGTGCTGGGCTCTCCCCAACCCGCATCTTGGCCTCGCCATCGTGCGATTGTGCCACTTCTGTTCTGGTCGGAATGCCCGAGTCTCAACTTCGCTCTGTTCCGCAGCTCTCTCTGAGAAACGCAACTTCTCCTCGGCCGCGTCCGGAAGCAGTGGCAATGTCCACTGCCCAAACACAGCGTGCCTCTCACACCAGGCGGCAGGTGGGTGCCGAGAGGACGGCCGAGGCGGCAGGTTGGCGCTGCGAGGTGCGCAGAGGCGGCAGGTGGATGCTGCGAGGCAGAGCCTCGCCCTTGTACACGCACGGGCAGACATCTGCAGAAAGCGCCCCGTTACACGCGCACACGTG
>NW_011277507.1:0-485 GCF_000146605.3 Meleagris gallopavo
GAAAAGCAGTTATTGGCTGCCGATTCAGCACTGCAGGCAGTAGAGCCAATAACTCAAACGGCTGAAGTTATAGTCAAGACCACTCTGCCGATTCAGGGGTGGGTAAAAGATCTGACCCACCTTCCGAAGACGGGGTGGCCCAAGCACAAACAGTGGCACGATGGGTCGCCTATCTCAGCCAAAGGAGCAGTCTGTCTTCATCCCCTTTGAAAGAAGAACTTCAGAAGATCCTAGGCCCACTAACATATCACAGTGACGCACCGAAAGGAATACTGGTCGCTCCACCGCAGAAGAGTCCCGCTCAGGAGGGAAAATACCCTATCCCTGAAGATGCTTGGTACACAGATGGATCCAGCAGGGGCAATCCGAGCAAGTGGAGAGCAATAGCATACCATCCTTCTACTGAGACCATCTGGTTTGATGAGGGGGATGGTCAGAGCAGCCAACGGGCAGAACTGCGAGCCGTGTGGATGGTTATAGTAAGG
>NW_011277509.1:0-463 GCF_000146605.3 Meleagris gallopavo
AACTGAAAAGTGCGTAGTGAGAACTTACTGGGGTAGGTGGAAAACAGTTGTATTCTACAAAAAAATAAAAAATAACAATAAGCAAATAACTAGCATGGTGACAGATTGTATAAGGCATGACTGAGGTTGTACACAATATTTATTGATTCTAGAAGCAAGCTATGGAACTGAAGACATTCAGTTTTACATTATGAAAACACTTTTCCAGTAAGCAGCTCATAGCTACTTCTCATTATTTTTTGCGTTTTAAATGGAGAAAAAGAACAGTGGGAGAAATATTGTCTTAAGATCAAAGAGACACCATTTGATATCCAAAGGAGACTGTTGTGGTTTAACCTGGCAAGTAGTAGAATACCACACAGTCTTTTGCTCACTCCCTCTCCTTTCAGTGGATGGGAGAGAGAATTAAAAAAAAAGTATAGATAAAGTTGAGATAAAAAATATTTACTAAAACAGAAAAGAA
>NW_011277510.1:0-523 GCF_000146605.3 Meleagris gallopavo
ATTCCAGCCGGTCGGTTCTGAAGGACAAACCCTGAGAAGATGCAGAAGACACCTGGTTTACCAATGGTAACAGTTTTGTGAGACAAGGAAACTGTAAGGCAGAATATGCAGTAGCTGCTACTGACAAGGTATCAAAACACAACCATTAGCTGAGGGGATTTTCCCTCAGAAGGCTGAAATAACTGCCTGGACAAGAGCCTTAATTATATGGCCAGATGGTAATTATGTATTTGGGATGCTACACACACATGGTAGTACCATCTGAAAAGAGCAAGGATTGCACACACAAGGAAAACAGCGTGATGTAAATCTACCCAAGATTGTGGCTATTACACATTGTAAAGGACATCAGAAAGGTAACACTGTACAGGAAACCGGAATAAGATGATGGGTCAGGTGGCAGAACAGTTAGTTGAAGAAGGCTTTAATTCCAGAAGGTAAACTTAAAATCTCTAAACCTGAATCAGAACCTGTAAAATATTCTAGATAAGATTGCAATCTAATTAATGATTTAGAAGGGAGG
>NW_011277511.1:0-516 GCF_000146605.3 Meleagris gallopavo
GTGATAAAGTTTTAGTGAACAGAAGAATTTAAAAAAAGAGAAAAAAAAGGAAAATAAAACAACAAAACTAAGTAATCTGCCATTGGTTAAATCTCAGACAAAGCATTCGTTTCTGCTTTCATTCATAGATTCCATGCTTCCACCACCTGCTTCATCCTAACAACTTGGAAAAATAGAAAGCTGTTGCACAGAGGGATATTTGAGTGATTGTCCAAGGAGTTGCCTAGCAAAGGCAGAAATACTAAGGGAAGGACATGGAATTACTTGTTCTCTAACGAGTTTAATTCTAGTTTCATTCAAAAGTTATTTTATGAGGGCAGGTGCTAAAAAGTCCAGCCAAAGAGTGAAACTTCATTGCTGTGGGCTCTCTGTGTATAGAGCTGTATGCCATGGCAAGT
Organism: Meleagris gallopavo; assembly: GCF_000146605.3. Lineage (NCBI taxonomy): Eukaryota > Metazoa > Chordata > Aves > Galliformes > Phasianidae > Meleagris > Meleagris gallopavo. The sequence goes on from NW_011277511.1 coordinate 399, forward strand.
TTATAGATAAGACAAGTATTAACAACTCCATTTTACTGGATTGGAACTGAGGCTACAGAGATTGGAGGCTACAGAGAATACAGAGAGATTAAGTAACTCATTGTAACTGTCTCAAAGT
>NW_011277512.1:0-422 GCF_000146605.3 Meleagris gallopavo
TTTCAGCTTCTCTGTTCTCAGATCCCTCTGAACACCGTGGGATTTTCTACTCAGAAACCAACAGGGAATAAAGGCATTGAGTCATTCCTGTGAGTAATTGGAGAGAGCCACCAGCACGGGCACTGCCACCGGGGCAGCTGTTGTCCTCCTGGGGGGTTTCCATGAATTACACCCACTGCTGAAACTGCCCCCAGCCCTCGGGGTTCTCCATTCACCTTCACTTGGCCAAACGTTAAGAGCTGCTGATGTCCACTGTCTTTTCAAGTAAAAGTCACTCATTGCATCTTGCTTCACAAACAGCTTGTAGACTTTTAAAAAAAACACCATTTGCTGTGTTTGGTTTTTTTTTTTTTTCTTTATTCCCCTTACTAGTTAGACTATTAAAATTTCGGAACTACATCGCAATCAGTACACTACATAAA
>NW_011277513.1:0-306 GCF_000146605.3 Meleagris gallopavo
CCACAAATGTAGCTTGTATTCTCTCACTAGTCTTTTGTCATAATATTGCAGATTTTATGTGTATGGTGTAATCTGTTATATTTTTTAAAGCACTGAATGAAACATGTTACAAAACTGGTGAACATAATCTTACTTTGGGTTTCACAGATCACTTGTTTTTTTTATTTCTTTTTGTGTTTTTTTTTTTTCCCTTAAAAACCTTTAGTTATGCCCCCCACCCCTTTTTGTCAGGGAAGTCTGTTTTGTTTTCCTAAGTAAATAGAAGGCTGCACTATGCAAACAATAAATAACTTCATTTAAAAGTAA
>NW_011277514.1:0-362 GCF_000146605.3 Meleagris gallopavo
TTAATCCCTCACTTATTACAACTTTCTGTTAATTTTATACTGTTTGACATCATTCCTGGGGCTAATTTCTTTTGTTTACGCGCGGGGTACCTCTGTCATCCTCATCAGGCACTTTCCTGGCCTGAGCGGCGGCTCTCTCGGCCCCCGGTGCTTTCACTAATCGCTGCTAATTTTCTTCATTAACTTCATTTACTCTTTCCAAGCATTTTTTTTTCTTTTTTTTTCTTTTTCCCGAGGAAAGGCCCGAGGAGGGGCCGCATCCCCGCTCTGTTTTCTCCCTCGCAGCTCAGCGCTCTGGGGCGCGCAGAGGGGAGCCCATCTCACATCTCACTCCCAACCCCGACTCCGGGCCGGGATCCCCG
>NW_011277515.1:0-394 GCF_000146605.3 Meleagris gallopavo
TTGCAACTGCAACTGCTCATAACTAATAATCAAGATTATACCTTTCGTGACATAAGCAGCTCACTTCTGCTTGGTGGCAATGACAGCCCATTCCCATTGCATCCCTTCGTGTCACAGCTGGCTTTCTGACAGCCTCCTGGATGATTCCCCAAAAGCACCCTGCACTTATTCTGAAGAGTGAAAGAAAGGAAGGTTCATGGAAACAGGCACTCAAGGCTTGCAAGAGATGCAGTGCTCCAGATCAGAGATAGGACCATCACAGTGCCAGAGCACACTTTATCACTAAAGGAAACATTTGAGAGCACATTCACAACCTCTGCATAAGCTGTAACGATTCAGCATCTTTAGCTTTATCATTCAGTTGGAGTAAGGCAGATGCTCTCACACATCAGTC
>NW_011277516.1:0-379 GCF_000146605.3 Meleagris gallopavo
GCTGAGCAGTGGGCACAAATCCAAGCGCAGGGTCAGTAGCTGGGATGAGGGAACACCCACCGCCAAAACATGCTAGGGGATGAAAGGACTGAGCGTAGTCCTGCTCCATAAGGCCTGGGAGTACTGGTGGGTGGGAGCTGGACATAAGCCAGCAATGGGCCCTTCCAGCCCAGAAAGCCAACCGTATCCTGGGCTGCATCCAAAGATGCGCAGTCAGCGGGCCAAGGGAGGAGATCCCCATCCCTCTGCTCTGCGCTGGTCAGGCCTCACCTGCAGTGCTGCGTCCAGATGTGGAGTCCTCAGTGCAGGGAGACATGGAGCTGTGCGAGTGCATCCAGAGTACAGCCACAAACACGAACCCAAGGATCGGAACCCCTCT
>NW_011277517.1:0-549 GCF_000146605.3 Meleagris gallopavo
CCATCATTTTTGAGAGGTCTTGGACAACAGGGGAGGTCCCTGAAGACTGGAGGATAGCCAATGTCACTCCGGTCTTCAAAAAGAGCAAGAAGGAAGATCCGGGTAATTATAGGCCTGTCAGCCTCACCTCTGTCCCTGGAAAGGTGATGGAACAGCTTGTGCTGGATACCATCTCCAGACAACTGGGAGAAAAGGAGGTTATCAGGAGTAGTCAGCATGGGTTCACCAAGGGGAGGTCGTGCTCGACCAACTTGGTGGCCTTCTATGATGCTGTCACATGCTGGGTGGATGGGGGAAGAGCGGTAGATGTAATCTACCTTAATTTTAGAAAGGCGTTTGATACTGTCTCCCATGACATCCTTATAACAAAGCTGAGGAAGTGTGGGATAGACGAGTGGACAGTGAGGTGGGTTGAGAACTGGCTGACTGGCAGAGCGCAGAGGGTCGTCGTTGGTGGTGCAGAGTCTGGCTGGAGACCTGTAACCAGCGGTGTCCCCCAGGGGTCTGTGCTGGGTCCGGTCTTGTTCAACATCTTCATCAATGACCTTG
>NW_011277518.1:0-309 GCF_000146605.3 Meleagris gallopavo
GGGCCAAAACCGACCCATATTGATAGAAGCTTTGGTCTGACTAGATGTAGGAATTAGACTGCAGGATCTCACCCCCAAAAATTACCCACTTTTTTTCTGCTTGGTTTTACAATAGAAACTAAGCTTCACAAAATGAAATAAACCTTAGTAGACAGAAGCCAGCCTGATGTTTTGGTCCACTTATATAATATATATATATATAGTTAATAAATATATACATACATATATAGTTCCATATATATACATATAGTAAAACTTAGTAAAATTTTACTGACTCTTCCTAACACTGAGCATATCAATATAATGCAG
>NW_011277519.1:0-473 GCF_000146605.3 Meleagris gallopavo
AGAAGGATGTCAACTTTCACCCATCGTCACTCATCTTGAAATTTACCAACGTGTGGCGATGAAATTGTATAAGCGTCACGGTGTATCGGATCTCTGTATTAGGGAAAGCTCACCCTTTTAGTCAACCTAATCATTGGTTCACGCCGTGAAGGGGTGGAATGTATGGGGCTGCTGAATCACGGCCTGAACCTTTGATTGATCACCTGAGGCGAGCAATGAGTCAGCCACGGGAGCACAGGTGAAGGCAATTCAGCTGTGCTGCAGGAAGGGGTGGAGCCTGGCTCCACCTCTCCTAGACCCATTTAAGAGCTGACTGCCAGTGGGGAAGGATCTCTCTCTGGAGATCCGCTCCATCAGGAGTTCGTCTGGCGAGCCCCAGGACAGGGTGAGTGACTTTCTCTTATTTCTCCAATATATGTTCTATTAGCCGAGCTCCTGGATATGGATCTATACCATCTGTATATCCATTGATT
>NW_011277520.1:0-477 GCF_000146605.3 Meleagris gallopavo
GGGAGGGGGGCTGGGGGCAGCTGGGGACATGTGGGGTCTGGTGGGGTGTGACATGGGGTCGCTGGTGTCACCATCATTAGGTGTCACCTTCACTGGATGCCATTGGGTGTACTGAGTGTCATTGTTTTCAGGTGACACCGTGACACAGGGTGAGCTCGATGTGGAACAGCCATGACGCAGTGTCCCCATCTCTGGCTGTCAGTGTTGTTACCATCGTCTGGTGTCACCACCACTGGTGTGTCACCATCTCTTAGGTGACACCGTTCCCTGTGCTCTGACCACCACATGGGGGGCAGGCACAGGCAGCCCCGCGTTGTCACCGTGCTGTCACTGAGCCTCTCACTGTCCTTTGCACCCTCAGACCTGCCTACAGCCGGACCCGGTGACCACCGGAGCCCCTCTGGCGCTGTCACCATCGTCTGCCACGAGGACGGGGGACACGGCACAGTGGTGAACTCTGTGCAACCACCAGCCAGC
>NW_011277521.1:0-531 GCF_000146605.3 Meleagris gallopavo
ATTCATTTCTGTTTTTTTTGTTTCTTTTCTTGATATTTTACCCAAGCAAATCAAATTTCAAATTTTACTCCAGCAAATCCTACTTAAGACAGTTGCTTAAAACTTAGTATCATGAGAAGAATACAGAGGAATGCTGGGGGTGAAAAGGATGGTGACCTGAGAAGCTATAAAGTATGTACTGCAATCTTTGTAGTGCGAACAGAAGCTACAACACCAGGTGAGGTCACCTTGGAAAAAAAAATACAGTGCAGGATCACCATGACAGAGGCTGGAGAGACTCTTTGATGAAAGGCCGGTAACAACTTCCTGTGGTTTCAATATACTGGGCATCACAAAAGAGAAAAAAAAGAAAAAAAAAAACAAAGAAAAAAAGAAGAGAAATCAGCTAGCATTTAGGTTTAAATATTCCTCTTTCCACCACCTACAAAACCATGCTGTTTTCTGGAGTGTCATGCTGCGATTACTCCTAGTCTATGCTGCCCTCTACTGCTAACTTTCATAGCTACAGGACGATCTTGTAGTCGGTACGTC
>NW_011277526.1:0-469 GCF_000146605.3 Meleagris gallopavo
TCCTTGAGATCAAGGCCAGGAATGATGTGATGCCCTGTGATCAAGAGCAGAAAGTGCAAGTGGACTATATCCTTAACCAGAATAAACTCAGCTCTGGAACAGATCACATTGATTTCTACTATACAGTAAGCAAAGAAGACATCTGAATCTCAGGGCAAGACCATACTGCTATTTTGTCCTTTTCACAATAACATGTAGATACTATTAGGAAATGGTAAACTTATCTGAGGCCAGAAAAATTGCTTTGTTTCGCCCAGTGCTCTTCAACATTTTTCAATGACCTAGACAATGAAATTTAGTGCACCCTCAGCAAGTATGCAGATGACACCAAGCTAAACAGTGCAATCAATACATTGGAGGGAAGGGAAGCCATCCAGAGGGACCTGGACAAGCTGAAGAAGTGGGCCCATGAAAACCTATGAGGTTCAATAAGGCTAAGTGCAAGGTGCTGCACTTGGGCCAGGACAGT
>NW_011277527.1:0-402 GCF_000146605.3 Meleagris gallopavo
TCACGAGCAAAACATGAACATATGAAGCTACACTTCAGATAATATAAATTGACATAGCTACTTAAATGCTGGTTGAGCAATGATGATTTATACCATCTGTGCTCACAGCCCATTACAAGCTGATTTCAATACCAGTACTCCAGCCTACAGACAAAAGACTATCAGTGAGTAAGAGTTAAAGAAACAAGGTGAGAGAAGTGGTTATTCTGACGATTATCTTAATTTTTGAATGGTTTTTTTTATTTTTATTATTATTTTTTATTTTTATTTTATTCCTTCATTTTATTTTGGTGATTTGCTGTTTTTACATTATTTTCTCCTTAGACATGCAGAAAGTGGAAAATGTTACTACTTCAGTTTCTCAGTTGTTGTAGATTTGTCTGAACTTGCTGTTTCTGGAAA
>NW_011277528.1:0-427 GCF_000146605.3 Meleagris gallopavo
CTCCATCATACAAAAAGATGTCATGTGAGCTCCCCAGGTCATAAAAAAGATGTGGGCTGACTTTTTACACTGTCTGATCAAGATAGAAAAGGGAAGACTGGTTCTGAACTAAAAAAGAGTTTTCCATCAGATGTTAGCAGGGAATTGCTAGCACTCCTAACATGACATGGTGAGGCACGGGAACAGGTAGCCCAGAGCATCTGCACATGTCCCATCCTGGGAATGCTCCAGACAAGCTCAGATGGGGCACTGAGCATCCTGATGGACTGAGTGGGGTTGGAACTGGATGGAATTTAAAGTCCCTTCTACTCCAAGCCTTTCTGTGATTCTTGGGGTTTTTTTGGATTCCTTCCAACTCAGGATCCTGTACATCCTCTTGTGCTTCAGTGTTCCCCAATCACTTTCTCTTTCACCAAGAGTACATCTG
>NW_011277531.1:0-966 GCF_000146605.3 Meleagris gallopavo
CGAAAGCAGAGAGCTGCCTGCACTTCGAGAAGCCTGGAAGGAAAAAACACAACAGTCAAGGCACAGAGACAGCATCAGGTAAGTGAAGGCAAAGGCTAAGAGGGAAATGGGCATGGGCAAGGAGACAAGGGAGGCAAAGCAAGGCAAGGCAAAGAATGGAAAGCAAAGGAGCAACTGAAAGCAAAGCCTAGAAACATACTCTGAACAGGAAAGGAATGCTTGCAGCAAGGAACAAGATCACGCGCAAAGAAAGCAGCTGGAAAGACAAAGAATACACAAATAGGAAACAAAGACAATGCAAAGCAACAAAAAGGCCTCACTACAGAAAAAATAAAATAAAAAAAGACAAAACAAAACAAGGAATGAAACGAAGCAAAGCAAAGCGAGGATGAGAAATACAAGAGGAAAGCCAATGAATTCAATACACTAGCATGGCAAAGCAAAGAATCCTAACAAAGTAAAGAGAGAACAAAGCTCACCAGTGCTTAACAATGGAAAGAAAGAACCAAAATTTAACAGCAATGCAATGCCCCCAGTACCAACAATTATCAAAGAGCAAACCAAAGCCCAGGAAAAAACCAGCAAAAAGGAAAGAATGAGTATGTAAAAAAAAAGCCAAGCAGAGCAAAGCAAAAATCAACTTGAAATCCTCACAAACAGAGGGGAATACGCTACAGGAAAGGAAAAAGCAGTTCCAAGAATAGAAACAAAAGGGAAAATAAAACAACCCTGGAATAAAACCCAATGCATTGCAATGCAGAAGGAGCAGGAAACCAAGGCAGAAACCACGAGAAAAACAACATGGAAAACAAACCGAGGAAACCAACATCAACCCATGCAGCAGCAGCAGCCTCTGAAGCAACATGAAAATGCAAAAAAATACTAGGTCATGGCAAAGCATGGATGACCACCGAGTGTGCAGGGAGGCCAAAATCTTGGCATCCGTGCCCAGGAGGAGGAAAGGGT
>NW_011277532.1:0-451 GCF_000146605.3 Meleagris gallopavo
CCTGGGCTGCATCCAAAGATGCGCAGTCAGCGGGCGAAGGGAGGAGATCCCCATCCCTCTGCTCTGCGCTGGTCAGGCCTCACCTGCAGTGCTGCGTCCAGATGTGGAGTCCTCAGTGCAGGGAGACATGGAGCTGTGCGAGTGCATCCAGAGTACAGCCACAAACACGAACCCAAGGATGGAACCCCTCTCCTGTAAGCAAGGAGAGCTGGGCTGTTCAGCCTCCTGGAGAAGTGAAGGCTCCAAGGGAACCAGGTAACAGCCTTTCAATACCTAAAGGAAAGAACAAGGGAAAATGGAGGTGAAATCTAAGGAAAATGTCTTGTACAGTGAGGGTGCTGAGGCAGTGGCACAGGTTGCCAGAGACATGGTGGATGTGCTGGCCCTTTCAGGGGAGCCTGGCTCAGACTCTGAGCAACTTGATCTAGCTGTGGATGGTCAGCAGTGGGGG
>NW_011277533.1:0-440 GCF_000146605.3 Meleagris gallopavo
TTTCAATGACCTAGACAATGAAATTTAGTGCACCCTCAGCAAGTATGCAGATGACACCAAGCTAAACAGTGCAATCAATACATTGGAGGGAAGGGAAGCCATCCAGAGGGACCTGGACAAGCTGAAGAAGTGGGCCCATGAAAACCTAATGAGGTTCAATAAGGCTAAGTGCAAGGTGCTGCACTTGGGCCAGGACAGTCCCAAGTATTTATACAGACTGGAGGAAGAACCCCTTGAGAGCAGCCCTATGGAGAAGGACTTGGGAGTCCTGTTGAATGAAAAGCTGGACATGAGCCAGCAGTGTGCGCTTGCAGCCTGGAAGACCAACTGTGTTCTAGGCTGCATTAAAAGAGGAGTGGCCAGCAGATAGAGGGAGGTGATTGTCCTCCTCTACTCGGTTCTTGTGAGGCCCCACCTAGAGTACTGCGTCCAGGTCTGGG
>NW_011277537.1:0-531 GCF_000146605.3 Meleagris gallopavo
AAAGGTTGTTAACTCAAACCAACCTCTGGGCTCTTAAAATAAATATAACATATTCTGTAAATAGAAGGTCAAAGACTTTGTTATGTTTAAACAAACAAAAATCATCCTTTAGAAAATTAACCTTTACCTTGATATATTCCACCTTCAGAAGGTCTAAGCCAGGCTTATCTGATGAACTAATTAAATGAAGGGGTGCTTTTTTACCTGTAACATACAAGAAAACAGACCCAAAATACACAACAGTTAGTTAGATTTCTCCTTTTAGTGAGCCAGTGGCATTTGTGCCTTGAACACAGGGGGTTAGCTTTCAATGTAGTTTGTTAAAATCTACTGCCCCATGGCACATGAATCAGTGGTTTGTCTTCAAGTCTAAACCAGCAAGTCTGTATTCTCTATCCCAAGCTACTTATTTATTTGCTAAGCATTAAAGTGGCAGTCCACAACTGACAGCTGTGCAATTGAGACAAGCACTGCCAGTGGAAAGATGCATAATACTGAAATATTAGGAGCACAGAAAAGAAAAGAGAATTT
>NW_011277538.1:0-464 GCF_000146605.3 Meleagris gallopavo
GGTTCTGCAGCAGGGTGATGAGCTGAGATGAAGATATGGGTTTTAGTAGTGCTTTAAGTTGAGTGGAGGAACGTTTGAATGAGGGTTATGTGCTTTCTTTGGGACCATAAGGTTTTTGCGGAGGGAAAGAGCCAGCTTTTCATGGGCTATATGTAGCCTTTGGCAAGGGCAGACAATGCAATCTGTCAGTAAGCCATTGGAGGTGCTTCAGGTTTGTAAACTTGTCCTTTTATTTTTTAGGCAGACGTTTGGAGCATGGGTGTACTGCGGTATGCTCTGTTGTGTGGGCTTCTTCCTTTTGATGCTGCCAGTGTGATGGCACTCTGCAGGAGGATAACAGTAGGTATCAGTGGTGCTAGAATGCACTGAGAAGGGAACTAGCTGAGCGTGACAGGAGGCCTTGGCTTTTTCTGATGGCAGAACGTGCTGAGCTGTGCTGTGGGTGGAAAGGCCTGTCTGCTGAG
>NW_011277539.1:0-635 GCF_000146605.3 Meleagris gallopavo
AGTAACCGAATTACCTAACAAATACTTTCTCACAAAGCTACAGTAGATGTTAAATGTGCTAAACAATGTGGGTACAGTGCTCTGAACTGGGAAACACGCTGTAAGCTTGTTCATTAGAGCAGCATGAGCGAAATACATGTAACAAACCGTCAGGGAGTCAGGGCCTTGACACAAAGCAGAGCTGTCCCACTCTGTGGGAATGTGAGGATGCCGTGTGCAGGCTCCAAGATGCTCCCCTCATCCTCCTTCCGAGCTGATCTCCATGCAAGGACAGATGGATGACCAGAACAATGACCAGTGTAAAGGGGCACAAGTGTTAGGGGGGTAATTAAACAATTCAGAGGCCCTGTTATGTTTATGTTGTAAAGCAGGCATCCGAAAGTTACGCCCAAATGTTTGTTAAGGAAGCAATGGTTAGAAGGGCAATTAACCAATTAAGATATTTGTGTCTGGTGGCAAGACTTGAGCTTCCTTGGTATTTGTGTGATGAGTGAAGCCAGAGTGTGAAGCTGCAGTGCTCAGCAAGCGAGGAACCAGGGCAGAAAGAGATCAGTGTCGGGCAACAGGGGATAAAGATGTAGCACTGTTTTCTGAGTGCTCTCCTGCTTGCAGGAGGCCCGACGTCGCAATTGCGA
>NW_011277540.1:0-463 GCF_000146605.3 Meleagris gallopavo
TGGGAAGGAGCTGCCCGGTGCTCTCCCTCCGTCTGCCCTCCAGAAACGCGGCCCAGCAGTCAGGGCAGAAGCAGCCTCCTGGAATCCAGAGGCTTGCAGAGCTTGCGATCAGCCCCACATCCGTGGTGCAGTCATAGCATGCATGCGGGAGGCCCACTGGTACCTGACAGGCATTGTGGGGGTGAATACCCTGCTTTCTGTGGAGGGGAAGAGTCCTTGCGTCCCGCAGCCCAAGGCGAGGGGACTCCCCAGCCCTCCAAGCAGACAAGTGGCAAGAAGGCGCCGACCCACCTTGCGCAGCAGGAGCTGCTCTTGGACGTAGGCGGCCACCGCATCCCCAGACAGCAACTCGCTCTGCAGGGCAAAGGAAAAGCAGGTCACACTCTGCTTCTGCCGCTGCTCCCACTGGCTCAGGGCAGGGAGGGGAGGGCGGGCAGATGGAAAAGTGTCGTCGCTGTCCCCA
>NW_011277541.1:0-502 GCF_000146605.3 Meleagris gallopavo
TTTGAGGGAGTTGGGAAATCTTAAAAAGACAAAGTTCCTTTTGAAGGGCAAATCAGAGGAATTCTCAGCAGTAAAATAGTCTTTGTTTCACGTTCTGTTCAGCCCATTTAACAGAAAAATGCAGTAACTTCAGTGACCAGTCACATGTCTCAGAAGAGCTTTTCAGTATAGTCCTGCTGTGATCATATCACGACCAATGGTGCATAGCTTGTTTGCACCATTTCCTTACTGGAATATCTACTCAAGAAAGGCGAAAACAATTAAAAAAAAAAGAAAACAAACAAAAAAACCCAATTGTTTACATGTACAACCTGTGAAGTAAAAAAAAAAAAGAACGTTTCTCCAATAAAAAAAAATTACATAATGAATAATTCCAACTTGCTATACTAGTTACTGCAAGTCCTGCCCTAGTTACCCAGCTGCAGAATGATGAGTTAATGAATGCTACTGCTCTGACAGAGTGGAAGAGTATGATTCAGTAGACTTCTGTATGTATGTCTTT
>NW_011277542.1:0-519 GCF_000146605.3 Meleagris gallopavo
ATCTGGGAGAAAAGTCATATTTCAGGGCACAAAGCTGGTATTTCTTGGAGAAAATGCCATATTTTCGGGACGTAACTGGTATTCGGTGGCGAGAAAACGTTGTGTTTGTCAGGAGAAAATGGGTATTTCTGGCACCAAATGTCATCTTTCATGGAGAAATGTGGCGTTTCTGGGAGAAAACGTGATATTTCTGGGGAGAATACTGCAGTTTCTGGGAGGAAATGTCATATTTTGGGGGGAAATCTCCAATTTCTAGGACAAAATGTCATATTTTTGGTGGGAAAACTGGTATTTCTGTGAGACAATGTCCTATTTCTGGGAGAAAACTGGGTTTTCTGGTAGAAAAGGTTGAGATTTGGTGAGAAAACTGGTATATCTGGCACAAAATATCCTATTTCTGGGAGAAAGCTGATATTTCTGAGAGACATTGCCATATTTTTGGGAAGAAAACGGATATTTCTGGGAGAAAAGGTCATATTTTGAGGAAGAAAACTGGTATATCCAGGAGAAAAAGTCATG
>NW_011277543.1:0-466 GCF_000146605.3 Meleagris gallopavo
GGTCCCCCCGGGCTCCCAGTTGGCCAGCTTTTGGCCCGGTAGCGTCCGCTGGGCCGGCTGGCCAGCCTTTGGCCCGTCACGGCCCTGCCAAGCTTATGGCCTGGCTGGGACCCTGGCTTTTGGCCTAGTATGTCCTCCCGGCCAGCCGGGAGACTTCTGGCCTGGCATGGCTACTTGGGGACGCCAGCCAGAAGGCTTGTCACCCGGCAGGGGCTCCCCAACTGGCCAGCCAGCTTTTAACCTGGCAGGGCCATCTGGGCCAGCCAGCTGGCTTTTGGTCTGGCAGGGGCCCACCGACCACCTATCCAGCATTCATCAAGGCTCAGAGATCTTTCCCAGGGCTGAGTCCACGGAGTCCCAAGGCAGAACACGCAGGCTGAAACTTCTGGCTTCCGAATCACTGAAACTTTTCAGGCAGAGGGCTAAGAAGATTAGGCCTGGCAGGGCCCCCCAGCCGGCTGGCTTT
>NW_011277544.1:0-487 GCF_000146605.3 Meleagris gallopavo
CAAAGAAGCCGAAGGAGCGGGAGGTGGAGAAGGAAGGGCTGTTTGGCTGTGACCTGGGAGAGCATCTTCTCCGCTCTGGTCGCGATGGTAAGGAACAGCCCATTGCTGTGGGAGTTGATGGCTGAAGGCTAAAGTGAGGCGAATGCTCCTAAGAGACAAGTAATTTGTATGTGCTTCAGCCAAGCCTGGCTGGGCTTAGTGGATGGGACGTGACGGGAGCACAGGCTGAAGCAGGACTTGACTCAGGAGCTCCACTAAGCGCTGGCACGTGTTCTTTAGTCCCCCAGGTCCTCCAGAGCTGCGCTGAGTTCCTTGAGCAGCATGGCGTGGTGCAGGGGATATACCGCCTGTCCGGCGTCGCGTCCAACGTCCAGCGCCTCCGGTAAGAGTGCTGCGACTGACACAGCTGGACTGCAGGTGGGTGGCTTTTACTGCTTTCCTCTTTCTCAACCATTTTGTGTCCTCCTGTCCAGCTGTGAATTTGAGT
>NW_011277545.1:0-521 GCF_000146605.3 Meleagris gallopavo
CCGACAAGCTCTTTGCTGACTGCTCACAGTTACGTCTTCCCCCACACCACCCATGGCAACAGTCTGGTCTGTGGGTCCCCAGAGGGGTGTCCCCAACTTGGGGTGTGACACCACAGGGGTGACACAGGTGTTCCCAACTTCATGGTGTGACGCTGTAGGGGTGTGATACGGGGATGTCACCAACTTCGGGGCTGTGACACCGTGATGCGGTGTCCCCACTTCCCCCCGGGAAGTCCTTCAGCTGGTCACCAACTTTGGTGCAACGTCCCCAGGGGGTCTCTTGTCCCCTCCGCATGACGGTGACACCTGACGCTGGCTGGTGGTTGCACAGAGTTCACCACTGTGCGTGTCCCCGTCCTCGTGGCAGACGATGGTGACAGCGCCAGAGGGCTCCGGTGTCACCGGGTCCGGCTGTAGGCAGGTCTGGAGGGGTGACAAAGGACAGTGAGAGGCTCAGTGACAGCACGGTGACAACGCGGGGCTGCCTGTGCCTGCCCCCATGTGGTGGTCAGAGCACAGGG
>NW_011277546.1:0-426 GCF_000146605.3 Meleagris gallopavo
CCTCCTTCCGAGCTCATCTCTAAGCAAGGACAGACGGATGGCCAGAACAATGACCAGTGTAGAAGGGGCACAGGTGTCAGGGGGGTAATTAAACAATTAAGAGGCCGTGTTGGTGTTTATGTTGTAAAACAGACATCCGAAAGTTACGACCAGATGTTTGTTAAGAAAGCAACGGTTAGAAGGCAATTAACCAATGAAGATATTTGTGTCTGGGCGGCAAAGATTTGTGCTTACTTGGTATCTGTGTGATTAGTGAAGAAAGAGTGTGAACCTGCAGTACTCAGTGAGGGAGGAACCAGGGCAGGAAGAGATCAGCGTCGGGCAATAGGGCATAAAAAGACGTAGCACTGTTTTCTCGGGGGCGCTCCTGCTTGCAGGACGCCCGCCATTGCAATCGCGAAATCAAAATCTGCTTTACGAGAGAAA
>NW_011277547.1:0-520 GCF_000146605.3 Meleagris gallopavo
CATTTTGAAAGTTAAGAGCATGGCCGTCTTCCATAGTGTGCCTCTTGTATCAGATGTGCCAGGCAATGCAGGCAGTTAACAAACCAGTTTCTACACAGGTGAAGGAATATGGGTAGAGCAGCAGAAACTGACCAAGAAGTGAAAATTTGTGCATACTGAAGTTTAATGAAGACCGTTTTTAAAGTAAAAAAGGTAGTGAAAATGTTCTGTAAAAAAAGCCTTACTGTGAAAGAAGCTTGGATAGGATGCTATGATACCACCTTTTAATCTGAAGGCACAGATGACAGAGGGCAATGCAAGCCACACAGAAAGATATTTAGTAGTGTCACCATAGGAACCATTTTGCAGAAGCGTGTAGGAGCAAAAAGCCTGACTGATGAATGCATTTAGGTAAAAAAAAAAAAAAGGAACAGTAAATAAACCTGAAATGTAAAATCAGCTACAATGTACTTTGACTGGAAGACAGCACCACATGGTGCCTGTTGCATAGGCAAATCAAGATTGGAGAGAAATCATAGTT
>NW_011277548.1:0-460 GCF_000146605.3 Meleagris gallopavo
TTCTATTTCAAAGCAATGGGATTTAACCCCAGTATCCTTTTCAATGAGCAACTGAAATTCTCATGTTTGTTTTGCAAAATTAAAACCAGGTTAGTTTTATAAAGGAATTTGCAGGTTATGATATGACCAGATTTCTCCGAGAACAAAGAATCCACAGATAAGATTAAAGGGAAACACAAGGGAATTTGTGTCATTAATATTTTGTGAAGCTATTAGGATCAGATTGTAATAAGCTCTGCTCAGGTGCAAGAGGGACCCAGATTCTCTCAACCACAGTGAAGATTTTTGATTTCACTCCAACTCTTCAGGAAGGAGCTTCCTGACTATTCTCAGACAGCAAAGGCTTTCCCAGCAGCTTAGTAAAGAGCTGCAAATCAAGGGGAAAAAAAACAAAAAAAAACAGGAACATTCCTGTCACAAACAAGTTCTAACGTCTTCACACTGTCCTAGCTACAAAAAA
>NW_011277549.1:0-467 GCF_000146605.3 Meleagris gallopavo
AGAGCCGAGTCGAGGGGGACAATCACCTCCCTCTCCCTGCTGGTCGCTCCTCTTTGAATGCAGCCCAGGATCTAGTTGGCCTTCTGGGCTGCAAGTGCACACTACTGGCTTATGTCCAGCTCTTTGTCCACCAGGATCCCCGAGTCCTCCGCAGGGCTGCTCCCAAGGGCTTCTACGCCCAGTTGGTACAAGCATCTGGGTTTCCCCTTCATCAGGGACATCAACAGTGGGGTTGAGTGCACCCTAAGGACACCAAGCTGTGGGGTGCAGTGACACAGCAGAGGGACGGGATGCCATCCACAGAGACCTCAACAGGCTGAGCAGTGGGCACAAATCCAAGTGCAGGGTCAGTAGCTGGGATGGAGGGAACACCCACCACCAAAACATGCTAGGGGATGAAAGGACTGAGCGTAGTCCTGCTCCATAAGGCCTGGGAGTACGTGGTGGGTGGGAGCTGGACAAAAGCC
>NW_011277550.1:0-502 GCF_000146605.3 Meleagris gallopavo
CATTATGGATTATTCATGGTAACAGGGGTCTAGAAATCAAGGAGTGAAAGACATTTAAAAAGGAAAAGAGAAAGAAAGAAGCAGCATCATGCAAATGCTGACAAAAAATAAAATAAAATAAAAAAAATAAAAATAGCTTGAGATGCCGGGCTATATTTCTTTCTGCTATATCTCCTCAAAATGAGTCATCTAGTTAGACAGAGATATACAAACAGACCAGTCTGAGCATTTTAAAGACATGCTCAATAAGTGAATATACGGGAGGCACTGTACCCAATGCAACTAAAGCATGGGCTCCTTTCTTAAAGGAGAAATCTCTGGCACTGTCGATATCTGGATACCGCTTTCTAGACTATGCAAACCGGGCAAATCCCTGCTTATTTGTCCCAGCAAAGATCAGCACAAAGGCACAGCCCGGCAGTGCAACGCCCCGTGCTGCAGTACCACCAGCAGAGGCCCTTCCATGGGCGCAGGGCAGGCGCTCTGCCCAGCCCAGAAAGAA
>NW_011277552.1:0-459 GCF_000146605.3 Meleagris gallopavo
GACAGCTGTAGTGCTCTCAGGGAGAGCGTGACAGAAAGTGGGGAGAAATCCTTTCAGGACTGCGGAGAAAAAACCCCACTCGCAGGTAGTGCAGGAGGCTGAATTCGCACTTGTCGGCATCGGAATCGCACTCCTTCGCTCTCATGCCCTGAAAGCGGCATTCGCGCTGAACCGCTCCGGAGACTATGCCGTTGCTGACCGAGAAATCGCGTTTCTCCCCGAACGCCGCTTTCAGCCGTCAGCAGCGGTCTCGTGTTTCTCGCTTGCCGAGAACGGGCCACTTCAGCCGGCTGCTTTCCTCCGACGAGTGAGCGGGCTCCTGTGCGCACTTCGGAAAGGAGCGGTTTGCACTTCGCCTTGGTTACATGCAGAATGCACTACGCCTACCTCTGAATACTATGTCTCTGCCTTTATTTCGAGCCACAATTCGTCCCATTGAGGTATGACACTGCTAGACAT
>NW_011277553.1:0-480 GCF_000146605.3 Meleagris gallopavo
CACTGCAGACAGTGAAAATTCAGACATGCAGCCCTAACGATAAATCATTTATATTCACCACTGTGATCAGGTCTAAGCATTAACATTGTTTGACATGAGAAGATTATTGGGAAGCCACTGCCTAGGATGTTATGCTACTACAGAAACGCACAAACAGTCTGAGAGAAGCACCAATGCAAGCATACCAAGTCCTAGAGCTGCCCTACCTTGTCTGGTGCCACATAAAAAACATCGGTCTGTTAAAGTAATTAAGGGCCAGACGTGTTTGTTAGAACAAAGAGCATATAAACCCTCAGGCTTGGATTTACCAATCTGTTCAATTTTGAGGTTCCTCTCTGTAGCTTCTCTCATCAGCCACCGCTCACAGCCTCAGAAGTCGTTCTCATCATTTCCGTAGCGCATCTCAGAGGACTCGGTGCCATCTAGGAAGGAGACAAACATCACAGAGACGTTATAAAATTCTCTGCATTGCTCACTGCC
>NW_011277554.1:0-494 GCF_000146605.3 Meleagris gallopavo
GTGAGAAAGCTGGTGTTTCTGGGAGTAAATGCCATCTTTTGGGGGCTAGAAATGGTCTTTCTGGTGGGATGTGCCACATCTTTGTGAGGCAATCGGTGTTTGTGAGGGCAAATGGCAAATATTCTGGATCGAAATGGTCTTTCCGCAGTAAAATGCCAAAAGTCTGGGAGTAAGTGTCATGATGAGGAATGTAATGGAGTGTAATTGGGAGGAACTGGGAGGAATTTCTCGGAGTCGTGGTCTTTGTGGGTGCATATGTCCCATTTAGGGAAGGAAAGGAGTATTTCTTAGCAGAACTGCCATAGCATTTAGGGAAAAAGTCCTATCCTTGGGAGAGAAGTGGTATTAGTGGGAGAAGATGTCCTATTCTTGGTTGCAAGTGTCCAATTTGGTCTTGTCATCTAGTCTTTTTGGGAGAAAACGTGCGGTAGTTTGAAGAAACAGGTATGCCTGGAGAAATACCATCTTTTGGAGTCACAGGCCCAATTTCCAAG
>NW_011277555.1:0-409 GCF_000146605.3 Meleagris gallopavo
AAAGCTGTGCCCAGCAGCCCCGCAGGCCACCAGCCTCTGGTGGGTCAAAAGTTAAACAAGTCTGATGTAGATGGAGAGATAATGAGTCTTTCTTGAGCGACAACTTAATGAAGCATCTACTGCTTTGACTGAATTAATCATTTGGAACACGTTACTTAGATAAACAATCTCAAAGCAGAAAAAAGATAAATACAATGTAGAAATGGAGGACACAGGAAGGATGTCTGCCTATAGCCACAGAGGAAGGACAGCAAAAGAGGAGCAGGAGGCTAAGAGGGATCAAGCAGTTGGAAAGAGAGTAGCTGTAAGGCACTGAGGGAAAGCAGAGGTGATGAACAAAAATTTGTTTCTGATGTTATTTTCCTATATTTTTCCTTGAACACAACTCTTTGATAGAGTTTACGGGGAC
>NW_011277556.1:0-500 GCF_000146605.3 Meleagris gallopavo
CATCGCTGCACGGTGATTTCAGCCTGTGGCACCCACATTTGGACACACGGATGCTCCAGGAAACAGCTGTGAACCCCTGGGGCTGGGAAAAAGATGCCAAAAAGGATTTAGAAAAAGCCAGAGGTACATCTCCGTTTGTTCTCGGATCAGGAAACACACCTGCTAAGGTGAAGCTGGTTTTTTCTCCTGCAACCTAGCCCTAATTCCAGGAATCAAGCATACCCCAAACACCACCAGCTGGGACCATCCAGTGAGGTTTATTTTGGATGCTACTCTCCAGCACCCATTTCGGAGCAGCCAGTGTGCTTGCCATGGATGCTCGCTGCTGTCCTGAGCCCCTTATAACCGCAGGAGCCCCTGCTATAAGGCAGCATACTTCAGAACTAAAGTGACATGGTTTTGTAGGAGGGAGCAGGGGCTTTGTACCAGGGAGCTGCAGGGCATCCTGGGCACAGCATGGCAAAGATGGGAACATCCACTGCCTGGCTGCGTTGGCTCCA
>NW_011277557.1:0-532 GCF_000146605.3 Meleagris gallopavo
GGTGGAGAATGCGGGCAACAGTTGCTTTTTAGGTTTTTGAACAAATCTCTCTCTCCGCTCTCAGACAGCTTCATTGGGAAAGTTTATCTGTTTCACCAGTACTGTCTGAAAGCGTGACCTTGAAAAGTCCAGGCGGACGGCCAATACTCTAGGATATTTGTAAACTTTGAGCCTTGCTATCTTGTTTCTGTAAAAGAAAAAAAAAGAGAAAAAAATGCTTTCTCTACTGAAACTGCCTTTTAAGGGGCTGCATGCCACTGTCTCTTCTTTCTTAATGCTAAAAACATACTGGGCCTTAATTAAGTTCACCACTTTGCTCTATGGAGCAATAGGTATATATAGCCAATTGAAAACATGGATGGAAATAACTATGTGGCATCTGCATATTATGTGGCATACCATTCCAGAGGGAGCTGCTAATTTTACAGGGTTGGGGATTTTTAAGCAGGTTTCCAGCCTCTCCTTTGAATTCTTTATGCGGATTTTCAATGCTCACCTGATCACGTTATTAATCTCCGTGAATGTACTGCTC
>NW_011277558.1:0-348 GCF_000146605.3 Meleagris gallopavo
ATATAAGTGAGTAACTGTAATCGTAAAGTTGTAGAAGCACGGAGGTGGAGAAATGAATTCTCTTCTTGTCACTCTCTGTACTGTACCCCCGTGGTTGTCAACATGTATTGCAATATTGAAATTTCAGCTGAAAAATTGAAAGCTGTCCTTCACTTTTGTCTCTAGGTTGTGCTTCTCTGAGGCTGAGAAAGGAGGATCTAGGGTTTTAAAATATCTGCTTGGGTTTGGGTTCTTCTTTATGCAGCTGCTGTGTCAGCTCATGATGATGCAATAGGACCTGTAGTTACCCTTGCTGTCTGTAACTCAAACCTGCCAGGTTCCTACTGTTAGCTCTATCAAAGTTAAAAA
>NW_011277560.1:0-526 GCF_000146605.3 Meleagris gallopavo
GTGGGCTCACGTGTGGGTCTCCAATGCAGTAATTTATTGCTGCTGTTTATCCTGGGTTGATTTTGAATGAAACCTCTCTAGATTAAAAAAATAATAAAATAAAAAAAGCTTTGTACTGCTTTAACTTTGTGTTAAGAAACAAACCTATTTAGAGCTATGGCTAGGAAAAAAAACAAAACAAAACAAACAAACAAACAAAAAAAACAACCAAGGTTTCCCAGTATTCAAGCCTGTTTCTTTCCCTCCTGCCATCTGGACAGCATTTAGATTTTCCCTGGTCAGGGATATCCTAGTCCAGGATATTTTTTCTTGTCAACTCACATATTTTGCGTTTAACTCAAAGCTGAGTATGTTCAACATCCTATGGGCACGTTCCCGTCTCCCTCTGGTATGAATCCTCTCCTTCTTTACTCGGCATGAGCCCAGAGCAGAATTGTGAGTTTCATACAGCCTAAGACCCAACAGGGGAATCATCAAGGAAGAGAACACAAGTACCTACAGACTGTTAGTGCTCGTCGCTTTAGAA
>NW_011277561.1:0-503 GCF_000146605.3 Meleagris gallopavo
GACATAAGCCAGTAGTGGGCACTTGCAGCCCAGAAGGCCAACTAGATCCTGGGCTGCATTCAAAGAGGAGCGACCAGCAGGGAGAGGGAGGTGATTGTCCCCCTCGACTCGGCTCTGGTGCGGCCCCATGTGCAGCACTGCGTCCAGGCCTGGGGCTCCAGCACGGGAATGATGTGGAGCTTTTGGAGCCGGTCCAGAGAAGGGCCACGAAGATGATCAGAGGGTTGGAGCACCTCTCTTAGAAAGAAATGTTGAGGGAACTGGGATTGTTTCTGTGGGAGAAGAGAAAGCTCTGGAGATAGCTCATGACAGCCTTCCAAGACTCGAAGGGAGCGCATAAGCAGGAGGGGGCAACGGCTGTTTAGGAGGGTGGATAGCGATAGGACAAGGGGGAAATGGTTTTCAAGTGAGACAGGGGAGGTTTAGGTTGGTTATTAGAAGGCAGGCTTTTCACACACAGGGTGGTGACGCACTGGAATGTGTGCTTGAGAGTCACTTGCAGG
>NW_011277562.1:0-530 GCF_000146605.3 Meleagris gallopavo
TTCGAATTTCATTCATTTTCAGAGATCGATCAACAATGGTAACGATATCTTGCTCACCTCTTACTCTTTCGGGACTTCTTGTTGCCCTCATTGGCGCCGGTGACCGTGGTCTTACTGAGGGCCCCTCCCCTGGACTTAGGGGTGCTTCTTGTGGATCTTGGAGCCACTCCTCTGGACCTCTCTCCTCTTCTTTCTTCTCTTCTAACTGAGTCGAGATTCGTTTCATTTTCCGTCCTCTTACAGGGGCAAGTGACATCAATTGTGGTGCTTCCTGTAGTTGATCAGGTTGGTCAGTTCCAATGCTCTCATCCTCCAGTTCAGCTCGGAGCCTGTCTCGTTCGATTATGAGAGTATCTAGCTCAGATTGGAGGGTGTCTTGTTGAGATTGAAGACTGTTGAGTTTGGATTGCAGGGAGTCTCTCTCAATTCGGAGGGCATCTCTCTCAGATTGGAGGCTGTTCTCTCGACCAGGAGACTCTCTCGCTCATTTTGCACTGTTTCCCTGAGACTCTCCTTTTCAATTTCACAAA
>NW_011277563.1:0-523 GCF_000146605.3 Meleagris gallopavo
GACGGCTCTTCTTCATCACCTTCTGGGCACAGCACAACAGCTTTTCTGGTACAAATCTGGCCCTACATACCTTCCTCCACCCCAAAATGAAGTCTGACGTAGAGCTGTGGCGCACAGATTGGATGCTGACAAGAGCACTCAAGGAGCAGAAGAGGGGAAGAGCGCATACAGACAAGACAGAAAGAAAGAAGAGCAGAAGAGAAGAAGAAGAAGAAGAAGAAAGGATGCAGGTAAGAAAGAAGTGCAGAAGATGAAAAGTGCTACAGAGAAAACGGTTGGATACAGGCAAGACAGCAAAGCAATGAGGAGATGAGCACAAGAGGAGAAGAGCAGAAGAAGAAAAGACACATTAGAGAACAAGAGCCTTGAGAGGAGTAATTGGTTATACAGGAAAACAATACGCACGTCTGAAATGGTGATTTCTTCAGGAGACTCTAGGGTTTTCCTCTTCAAGAACAAGGACAATACGTAAAGAAATCAGGATGGATGTAATTTGAAAATTCTTTTCAGCTGACCTGGCATC
>NW_011277565.1:0-420 GCF_000146605.3 Meleagris gallopavo
GTTTCAAATCTGGGACCATCTTATAGGACCAACCACCTTGACATTTGCAACCTCCTTCAATCCTGTTTCTTTGGGCAATAGATGGCGGTATTGTATTAAAAATTTGGCAATGTAAGGTGATTTCAGGGTCCTACTAATGCCATCCTCTGTTGCTGCTGAAAGAAGAGTGCACCTCTTCCTCCTGAAGAGCACCATAATCTCTACAAACTCCACTCCATCAGGGCTGAGATGCTGTTTTGAGCCCTTTCCTGGTCTTGGTATCCTCTTCAGTAGGTGCATCAAGGGTGAAACAGGCTCACCCTTTCAACTGTCTCACTTAGCTCTTTTAGTTGTTAGAAAATAAATAGCTCAGTCTAAACAATAACAGAAAAGTTACTTGGGCGCTGCTGTTACTGAATAGCAGACAGACTAAATACTGCA
>NW_011277566.1:0-463 GCF_000146605.3 Meleagris gallopavo
GACTGCCATTGCTTCCTCAGTCCCACACACCCCTTCCCATCCCACACTGCCATGGCAGATCAGGTTCTGGACCACCTGAGGACCCAAACAGCCAGGAGTCTTTGGGTCCTGACGAGATGAGTCCCAGAGTTCCGAGGGAATTCACCGCTGCAGTCACCGAGCCACTCTCCATGGTATTTCAGAAGTCGAGGCAGTCAGGTCAAGTCCCTGGTGAGGAGAAAAAAGGTGACAGCACACCTCTCAGGAAGGATAGAAAGTGTGACGCGGGGAACTACCAGCATGTCAGTCTCACCTCTGTGCTGGTCACGGATCATGGAGCAGATCATCCTGGAAGTGACTCTCAAGCACACATTCCAGTGCGTCACCACCCTGGGCGTGAAAAGCTGCCTCCTAAGACCAACCTAAACCTCCCTGTCTCACTTGAAACCATTCCCCTTGTCCTATCGCTATCCACCCTCCTAAA
>NW_011277567.1:0-517 GCF_000146605.3 Meleagris gallopavo
TCTTCCCGTTATTTTCCTTATCAACCAAAGTCAGAGCGTAGTGAGAACCCCAAAGCACTGAATGAGCAGTTCACGGATTTGATCAGGTGTGTAGGCTCATGAGACTTGTTATTGCTAGTCTAAGGACAAGTGAGAAGGGTAGCAGTTTAGGAAATGGATGCTGGGAAGTCGCATAGGTGGAAGAAGTCCCTTTTCATATGGCTGTGGTTCAAAGCAGCAATAACTGAGAAAGGCTCTCAATAGGAAGAGCCAAAAAATAGTTCCATCAGAGCAGCTTTAGATAATCCTTTGTATGGATGGAGCCTCAAATCAATGCTAACTGAAAAAAAAAAAAAAAGCTTTACTGCACTCTGCTTTGTTCTAATCAGTTGAAGTCCATCAGATGATACCAGCCTCTAACCCATCTGACAGTGTGGTATGTCCAAGCAGTTATGCCTGTTGGCCTGGTGAACCATTTACCCATTACTCAAAGAGTCTCCTCAAGAATGGCATCTTTAGCCTACTACTGTTTCACTTT
>NW_011277568.1:0-498 GCF_000146605.3 Meleagris gallopavo
ATCCGGGTAATTATAGGCCTGTCAGCCTCACCTCCGTCCCTGGAAAGGTGATGGAACAGCTTGTGCTGGATACCATCTCCAGACAACTGGGAGAAAAGGAGGTTATCAGGAGTAGTCAGCATGGGTTCACCAAGGGGAGGTCGTGCTCGACCAACTTGGTGGCCTTCTATGATGCTGTCACATGCTGGGTGGATGGGGGAAGAGCGGTAGATGTAATCTACCTTGATTTTAGAAAGGCGTTTGATACTGTCTCCCACGACATCCTTATAACAAAGCTGAGGAAGTGTGGGATAGACGAGTGGACAGTGAGGTGGGTTGAGAACTGGCTGACTGGCAGAGCGCAGAGGGTCGTCGTTGGTGGTGCAGAGTCTGGCTGGGAGACCTGTAACCAGTGGTGTCCCCCAGGGGTCTGTGCTGGGTCCGGTCTTGTTCAACATCTTCATCAATGACCTTGATGAGGGGATAGTGGCCACCCTCAGCAAGTTTGCTGATGATACG
>NW_011277569.1:0-532 GCF_000146605.3 Meleagris gallopavo
AGGAAACTCCAACGAAGCGCCAACGGGCAACAGGGAAGAAAGAGAAGAAGAACAGATCAAAAGGGAAGAAAATGCTGTTGAATCCAAACAGAAAAGAAGACAACATTGGGACATGGCTCTGACATACCATCAGCACTGGGGAGACCTGAAAATGGGGAAAGGAAAAGCACCCAGTGAAAGCAACGTGAGCACGAGGGACATCCGACACCAAGCTGAGAGCACCTCAGCAAGCATTTAAAAAGGACACGTCAAGGATCAACGTACCTTGGCACAGAGACCAAGCTTTGGATATTGGCATCCACCTCCGGCTGCAGTTTCCTGCTGCTTCCACCAAGAGCCTGGCTAAAGTCCTGGCACCGCACGCGACGACCGCAGTGCCACGCTGCAAGCGTTTGGGCACAGGACAACAAAAGCAGAGACCGCCTTCCGGTAGGGACAGCAGTGTCACTTACCCCGCTCCCAAGGATAAAAGGCACAACCAATGCAGCAACTCAGGGGGCCCAGAAGGCCAACAGCATCTGGCAGTGGACTC
>NW_011277570.1:0-451 GCF_000146605.3 Meleagris gallopavo
GACCACGGTGACACCAGCGACCCCACGTCACACCCATGCAGACCCCACATGTCCCCGACTGTCCCCAGCCCCCCCTCCCTGTGCCCCTCCTCGTCACCTCTTCAATGACGGTGGCACCGCGCTGCGGTTGTGCCACCATGGCAGGGGGGGACGGCGTGGGACAGTCATGGACAGGCAGGGTGACAGCGTCACCCGGCTCCAGGAGCTGCAGGACGCTGATGGGGCTCTCGAGGTAGACGGGTTGCTACGGCCCCAGGTTCCACTGGGTTCCCAGGGTTTGCACTTGGGCCGGAGGAAACCCAGGCATCCGTACAGACTGGAAGGAGCGGTCCTTGAGAGCAGCCCTGCGGAGAAGGACCTGGGGGTCCTGATGGATGAAAAGCTGAACGTGAGCCAGCAGTGTGCTCCTGCAGCTGGGAAAGCAAATGGGATCCGTGGGCTGCATCAGCAG
>NW_011277571.1:0-494 GCF_000146605.3 Meleagris gallopavo
TAAAGGAAAGAACAAGGGAAAATGGAGGTGAAACCTAAGGAAAATGTCTTGTACAGGGAAGGTGCTGAGGCAGTGGCACAGGTTGCCAGAGACATGGTGGATGTGCTGGCCCTTTCAAGGTGAGCCTGGCTCAGACTCTGAGCAACTTGATCTAGCTGTGGATGGTCAGCATGGGGGAGTCGGATCACATCGCAAACCTACCTGCATACAAGCAGCGCACCAACATGGGGTGCATGATGTTCATTACCTGCTGGACACATCTCACACCACTGACTGGAGGAGCCCAGGCAATCCTTCAACTCCATCAGGCTGCAAAATGAAATCAGAAGAGACGCAGAACATAATTTAAAAACACAAACAAGGATGCACACAATGACCCTTAAAAAACACCCACCGCATGGATGCAATTAGCACATTAATTACAGCCATCCAGCTTGAGATCCTCCAGAAAAGCAGAGCTCACAGCTCTGAAATCAAGCAGGAATCACTCACCC
>NW_011277572.1:0-607 GCF_000146605.3 Meleagris gallopavo
AGACCGGCAGGGGTGCCCCCTGACCAATGGCCCCCTGCCGAAACGTATTTGCATGTGACAGCCAGACCATACACTCCTACTAATGGACCTGGTGCAGCGATTTTGGCAGAGGCCGAGAGAGAGTATACCTGCATGGCTGCTCAGGTTATGGGATTCAGGAGCAGAAAGTGTTATGGTTAATGGGCCGGAAATGTCAAAGCTGGCCACCATAGCATTACATCCTGCTGTCAGGCAGAGACTATACGCTGCCATCCAGTATAGCAATGAGAACCACTCAATAATAGATTGGTTAATGGCAGCGTGCCGGATGGTCTGGCCAAATAAAACAGATATTCCCCTAGACATAGGACTATGGTCCTCCATGGAGGACCTTCAAAACTACATTCGCGACTTAGGCATGAGAGAAGCAATATATGAAGACTCGTAGGATAGCCCGGATATGATCCAGTTCTCGGCGGGCATGCGAGATTTAATTTTACAAGAGGCCCCTTCCCACCTATATGGGACCTTGGTTTCGATATTAACCCTCTGGTGACCTCGGAAACCGTAGTTCAGCAGGCTGCTCGGATAGTTGCTGATCGTGGGGAGA
Organism: Meleagris gallopavo; assembly: GCF_000146605.3. Taxonomy (NCBI): domain Eukaryota; kingdom Metazoa; phylum Chordata; class Aves; order Galliformes; family Phasianidae; genus Meleagris; species Meleagris gallopavo. Next base: position 590 of record NW_011277572.1, read on the forward strand.
CAGAACGCCTACGGACCA
>NW_011277573.1:0-454 GCF_000146605.3 Meleagris gallopavo
GCTGCATTCAAAGAGGAGCGACCAGCAGGGAGAGGGAGGTGATTGTCCCCCTCTACTCGGCTCTGGTGTGCGGCCCCATGTGCAGCACTGCGTCCAGGCCTGGGGCTCCAGCACGGGAATGATGTGGAGCTTTTGGAGCAGGTCCAGAGAAGGGCCACGAAGATGATCAGAGGGCTGGAGCACCTCTCTTAGAAAGAAATGTTGAGGGAACTGGGATTGTTTCTGTGGGAGAAGAGAAAGCTCTGGAGATAGCTCATGACAGCCTTCCAAGACTCGAAGGGAGCGCATAAGCAGGAGGGGGCAACGGCTGTTTAGGAGGGTGGATAGCGATAGGACAAGGGGAAATGGTTTTCAAGTGAGACAGGGGAGGTTTAGGTTGGTTATTAGGAGGCAGCTTTTTCACGTCACAGGGTGGTGACGCACTGGAATGTGTGCTTGAGAGTCACTTCCAGGA
>NW_011277574.1:0-459 GCF_000146605.3 Meleagris gallopavo
TGGGAAACTGAACGGGAAATCAGTCAGTAATCTCTCGTCCGCTGCTGAACCTCACCCCCTTCTCCACTGATCGCTCCTCAGCTTGCTGCTACGAGTTCCTCACTTTGCGTTTCACACGGGCGGGCAGGAGCCCGCCTTCACCAACTGCTGCCTGACAGAAGCAAGAGGAATCTCAGTGTACATTCCCTTCACGTGTCCTTTTGTTGCAAATAGGCGGCAGGAGGACCGGCAGCAGCAGCAGCAGCAGCAGGAGGACCAGGACGACGAGGCCGAGGAGGAGCGGAGCCTGTGGACGGCCTTCAAGAAGCTGCGGGTGGACGCGGCGCGGTGAGTGGCGCGGAGCGGTGCGCGGCTGTCGGTACCGCGGTCAGCAGAGACAGAGCGCTCTGACAGATCTCTGTCAGGTCCCGTTCTCACCGCTGACTGCAGAGGAGCTCAGGGCCGCACACGGAGTCGTCG
>NW_011277575.1:0-492 GCF_000146605.3 Meleagris gallopavo
GACATCTAGTTCACCTCCCTGCCAAATGTCCTCGGGCTGTTCTCAAGCCCTTATCTTTATGGCCTTCATCCCCCTCATTATCCCAGACCATTATTTTCTAACAAGCTCTACATTCTTGCTTCTATAAACTATCCCTAACTATTCCCCTTCACTCCACTTATTCTCAGTCACGTGAAGCCTTCTTGCCTTTTTACTTTCATTTATGGGACCCTTCTCGCCTTTCAGTAACCGGTTGCTAGGGGTTGGTACTGGGGCCCATCCTGTTCAATATCTTCACTGATGACCTGGATGAGGGCATTGAGTGCACCCTCAGTAAGTTTGCAGATGACACCAAGTTTGCAGTAAGTATTGATGTGCTTCATGGTAGGAAGGCCCTGCAGAGGAATCTGTGCAGGCTGGATCACTGGGCTGAGGCCAATGGGATGAAATTCAACAATACCGAGTGCTGGGTCCTGCACTTTGGCCACAACAACCCCCAGGGAATGCTACAGG
>NW_011277576.1:0-385 GCF_000146605.3 Meleagris gallopavo
TTTTCACTATTACATTCTCTTGTCCTCCTATTTGTGTGTTCCTTGCCCCATTCTCTTGGCCTAATGACCCCTTGGCTTTGTGTTGCCACATTCATGTCGGCATTCAGTTTTGGCGTTCCCTGCCGTATTGTCTGGGCCGTCATCCTTGGCATTTCCTTCCATGTTCTCTTGGCCCTTGCCTTTGCCTGGGCATTCCCTTGCCCTCCTGTTTTTGTGGAACCCCGCACCTGGGGCGGGTGCAGCCCTGCGAGCACAGCTGGGGGCAGTTTGGCTGTGGAGTGGGGCAGAGCCAGGCTCCAGCCCTCCCTGATCCCATTGAAGGGCTGGGAAGAGTAGGGGCAGCATCTGAACCTGGGGAGTGCTTCCTTTGGAGTATGCCTTGTTC
>NW_011277578.1:0-476 GCF_000146605.3 Meleagris gallopavo
GGTTTAAATTAATAGAGTATCAGCTTAATTAAAGCATTTCCTCTATCTTGATTTTTTCTTGCAGGTTTGGGACAGGTCTTCTGGGAATTGCATGTGGGGAAATTTGGCTGGAAACACTTTGTTCTGTGATTATGCAGTGATTTCATTGTAATGATGTTGCTAAAACATTGACTCATGGGGAAAGAAAAAAAAAACTGAATTCTGACTAGAATACTTCCCAGTTCTTCAATTCTGGAGTTGTTTTTTTTCCTTTTTTTCTTTCCCCAGTTTTATAGCCTTCTTATGAGAAGGCAATTGAGGAGAGATTGATCTGATTCTGAGATGAGGGGGTCATAAATCTGGTTACATAATCTGCCCTTAAAAACACCTCTTTTTTCACACTAGTCGGTGCTTCTGTAGTTTATCCTTTTTCATGTGATATTTTCATTGCTAGGAAACAGAAGAAAAAGGTATACAAATGCAATAGCTGCAGTGTT
>NW_011277582.1:0-464 GCF_000146605.3 Meleagris gallopavo
TTTGTGGCCCTCTGCTGGACTCTTTCCAAGAGATCCCTGTCTTTTTGTACTGGGGAGCCCAGAACTGGACACAGTACTCCAGATGAGGCCTTACCAGGGCAGTGTAGAGGGGGAGGATCACCTCCCTCGACCTGCTGGACACGCTCTTCTTAATGCACCCCAGAATGCCATTGGCCTTTTTGGCCACGAGGGCACACTGCTGGCTCATGGCCAACCTGTCGTCCACCAGGACGCCCAGGTCCCTCTCTGCAGAGCTCCTCTCCAGCAGCTCATCCCCCAGCCTGTATTGATGCATGCAATTATTCCTCCCTAGGTGTAAGACCCTACACTTGCTTTTGTTGAACCTCATCCAGTTTCTTACTGCCCAGCTCTCCAGCCTGTCCAGGTCTCGCTGAATGGCAGCACAGCCTTCAGGCGTGTCAGCCAATCCTCCCAACTTCGTATCACCAGCAAACTTGCTGAGG
>NW_011277583.1:0-483 GCF_000146605.3 Meleagris gallopavo
GCGCTGCTTGTATGCAGGTAGGTTTGCGATGTGATCCGCCTCCCCCATGCTGACCATCCACAGCTAGATCAAGTTGCTCAGAGTCTGAGCCAGGCTCACCTTGAAAGGGCCAGCACATCCACCATGTCTCTGGCAACCTGTGCCAGTGCCTCAGCACCCTCACTGTACAAGACATTTTCCTTAGATTTCACCTCCATTTTCCCTTGTTCTTTCCTTTAGGTATTGAAAGGCTGTTACCAGGTTCCCTTGGAGCCTTCACTTCTCCAGGAGGCTGAACAGCCCAGCTCTCCTTGCTTACAGGAGAGGGGGTTTCCATCCTTGGGTTCGTGTTTGTGGCTGTACTGTGGATGCACTCGCACAGCTCCATGTCTCCCTGCACTGAGGACTCCACATCTGGACGCAGCACTGCAGGTGAGGCCTGACCAGCGTAGAGCAGAGGGATGGGGATTTCCTCCCTTCGCCCGCTGACTGCGCATCTTTGGA
>NW_011277585.1:0-472 GCF_000146605.3 Meleagris gallopavo
TAGCAGAAAGATTCAGTGAAGTACAGCTGTTGATATTTGTGTCATTGTTGGCATCCAATAGGAGTGAGCCCGTGGAGCTGGTGGTGACAGGTGAGGGCACTGGGAAAGCAGATGGTCCTCGGCTGTCCCCACTGTGCCGTGTCCTATCACTGTATCCTCTCTGCACTCAGATCTCAGTTTTCCCCTTCCAGCATTTCCCTGAGTTCTGAAGAATGTGTGTAGGTGGGAATGAATGTCACCATCCAGTGCTGGAACCAGGAATATCGGTGCACCATCTTCCTGCACAAGGATGGGCACTCAGTACCTATCCAGCATCATGTCACCGATGGTGGTGGCACGGCCACCTTTACCATCTTTGGGTGATCCCAGCTGACTCCGACGCCTACAGGTGCTCCTACCAGCCCAGAAGCTCCTACCTTCTGACCTCACCCCCTCGCGGACAACGTGACACTGGAAGTGAATTCCGAACCTG
>NW_011277586.1:0-585 GCF_000146605.3 Meleagris gallopavo
GTTGGACAAGGCTGAGCACAACACATTCTACAGAGCACATCAAAACGGGAAGAACATTACCAACAAGTACATACAAAAATGGATTTTCCCCATCCCTGGAGGAGTCCAAGGCCAGGTTGGATGGGGCCCTGGTCCCCGTGGTATGCACGAAGGATCATCAGCACAGAGGATAACATGGGATGGATAAGGGAGCTATTAAACACGGAACACACCCCAAAAAAGACTCCACTCTGCTTCCCTGCACCATCAAATGTAACATCCGTACCTGGCTTTGGCACTGAATTGATGAGAGACTCCGGCAGTTTTTCATTAATCAGCTCCACACACTCCCCAGGGAAAAATCCAACCTGGAACAAGAACAAAAAGAGAGGTGCAATACTGAATGCAGCATTTCTCAGGCCTGAACAGGGAAACCAAAACCACGTAACGTTTTCCTTGGAACGTGCTTGCCGGACGCTCCGTAAGGCTATCCAGCACAAAATGGCCTGCTTAAAAGTATCATTATTCAACATTTGCAGCCTAAAGATCCAGAAAACTGTGTACGGAGCAGGGAGAGGACAAGTACGCCACGTACCCCTAAATCCC
>NW_011277587.1:0-513 GCF_000146605.3 Meleagris gallopavo
GAAATGCTACATAGCCCCGATTTCATTCCTGACGAGCCAGACCAAGAGCATGATCCCGAGAGAGTCAGGTGTACACCAAACATGTGGCGTACATTCACAAAGACCGCACCAGAAAGGTACGCCAGCACATTTGCGGCAATGTATGGCAGAGGGGAAAGAAGACCCCTTATAAGTGAATTGGTTAATAAACTTCAAGACTTTGAGTTACATTTAAGCCCTCTGCGAGCTTGTGTTTCAGCCATTACAAAAGTAGCTGAAAAGCTGGACAGAATGGAGAACAAACAAGAAGATATAATAGACAAACTATCAACCGTGCCTGAAGCTGATAAATCCGTGGAGGTAACGGATACATCAAATGGGGACCAGAATCCCAAAACAGCCTATTGGAGGGGCGTCATCAACTTGATTTCCTCCCAGCCGGTGGCATCTAATGTCTCAGCCATCAAAAGAAGACGTTCTCCTGCTCGAGCAAGTGACAACAGTAAGACCACATCACGTTTGCCTTGTGGCATT
>NW_011277588.1:0-374 GCF_000146605.3 Meleagris gallopavo
CAGGTATACACAGGATTGCAGGCATCAGGAAGGCCTGGCAGAGCCAAAAATGCAACCCAGTAAAAGTTAAGGTATAGATGGGAGTCAGCCCAGCCGGGGTAAAGCAATGCCCTTTGAGGATACAAGACTGTAGGAGAATAAAAGAAATAATAAATAGCTTCTTGGATTTTGGCTTATTAATTGCATAGAAATTCAAATACAACACCTCAATCTTGCAAATGAACAATTGGATGGCAAGAGCTATAGTTTGGGACAAGGTTTCAGGGCACTTAATAGAAATGTTGAAGATATGCAACCCATGGTGTAAAATCCATGCACACTATTAAAAAAAAAAGGTAAGGAATAAGTAAAGCGGGGTTTGCCGACCTGGATTT
>NW_011277589.1:0-469 GCF_000146605.3 Meleagris gallopavo
CAGGATGGAGTCCAGAGAGTGGTGGTCAGTGACTCCATGTCTGGATAGAGATTGGTGACGAGTGGTGTCCCACAGAGCTGGGACCGATTTGAGGATGACAGCGAGCTGTAAGGAGCGGTGACACACCAGAGGGATGGGATGCCATGCACGGGGACCTATGGGGCTGAGCAGGTGGCCCAGGTGGACCTCATGAGGTTCAACAAATCCAAGAGCAAGGTCTTGTACGTGGGTCGAGGCAACCCCCACTACCAATAGCAGCTGGGGGTGAAAGGATTGAGAGCAGCCCTGGGGATACGGGTGGATGGGAAACTGGACATCAGTCAGCGCTGTGCCCTCACGGCCCCGAAAGCCAGCCGTATCCTGGGCTGCATCCAAAGCAGCACGGCCAGCAGGGCAAGAGAGGTGATCCCGCCCTCTACTCTGCGCTGGTGAGGCCTCCTCTGGAGCACTGTGTCCAGGTGCGGAGTCC
>NW_011277590.1:0-449 GCF_000146605.3 Meleagris gallopavo
CTATGACCAAAGAATGAAAGCTAGAGAGAAAATAAAACAAAAATAAAAACTGAAAAGGGGAGGGAAAGAGGAAAAATGGAAGAGAAGAAAGAGAGTAAGATTTTACAGTGTGTTTAGCTGAGAATAAGCCATGGTTACAGACAGTGCAACAAATCTTTGTGTTGGGAAGCAATACTGACTGCGGGGTGACCCCAGAGCCAGCTCTGCTGAGCGCAGGCAGTTACCTGCATCCCTTGGGGCATGGAGAACTACGGCCCAGCTGCAGCCTGGGGCAGGCAGGCAGGGAGGTCAGCAGCTGAGGTCTTCTGATACTTCAAAGGTACGCACTGCTAAGGTTGGAGCTTGATTTTAGGCAAGAGTTCAGCTCAACAACTACTGTGCCTGTGGTAAGGGAGACTTAGGCTGGGTATAAGAAGAAGTGGCAGTGAGGCACTGCGTGGGCTGCCCAG
>NW_011277591.1:0-494 GCF_000146605.3 Meleagris gallopavo
CCCATCCCTGGAGGCATTCAAAGCCAGGCTGGATGTGGCTCTGGGCGGCCTGCTCTGGTGGTTGGCTACCTTGCTTGTAGCAGGAGGTTGAAACTAGGTGATCACTGTGGGCCTTCTCAACCCAGGACGCTCTGTGATTCTGTGATTCTATGACCTCGTGTGCTCATGAAAATTACAGAGTGCAGGCGGATTGGAAAAAGGGGAGGTGGAACAGGGAGGTGGGAGTTTGGGGGTAGGGTCCCCAGCCCCAAGCTGGGTGCACGGCTGCGCCCGCACCGGGAAAGGCATTGTGACATCACAGGGCGGGGCAGGACTTCAGTCTTTACTAAGTCACGCTGGCAGCCTCCCCCAGCTCAGACACTTGGGGCAGTCGCTCCGTCCTGGTGGTCACTGCTGGAGCTCTGCTCTGGGTGACAGCCACTTTGTGTGCTGAGAGTGGTCCGTGGAAGAGAACAGGATGAAGGTCAGCCTGAATCTCTTCCTGATCTTACTTG
>NW_011277592.1:0-500 GCF_000146605.3 Meleagris gallopavo
GGATAATCAAAAGAGTCTACTGAAGGAGCTGATCAAACTAATGCGAATCCTAACTAACGACGATGAACCTCCCTACTCATGGGCACCATCAAAAATCTCAGCTATTAAAGGCAAACGCTTTCCGGCTCCAGTGAGGAACAATACATCGCGAATTGCCTTGTGGCGTTACCTACGTGACCATGGAGAAGACATGAGAAAATGGCACGACCAAGCTACTCCTGTACTACGAGCACGGGTGAAAGAATTACAAAGCAGATCAATCACCAGTGCAGTTGCTCCACTTATCACAGGTAATGAATAGAGAGGCCCTGCCCTCAGCCGGGGGGGGAAAGGATAATCGAGTATATTGGACTGTGTGGATTCGATGGCCTGGCACGTCAGAACCACTGAAATATAAGGCCCTGGTGGATACTGGTGCACAGTGCACTCTGATGCCCTCGAGTCATGAAGGGACAGAATCAATCCATATTCCGGGGTTGACTGGAGGCTCTCAAGAATTG
>NW_011277593.1:0-469 GCF_000146605.3 Meleagris gallopavo
GGGCTGCATCCAAAGATGCGCAGTCAGCGGGCCAAGGGAGGAGATCCCCATCCCTCTGCTCTGCGCTGGTCAGGCCTCACCTGCAGTGCTGCGTCCAGATGTGGAGTCCTCAGTGCAGGGAGACATGGAGCTGTGCGAGTGCATCCAGAGTACAGCCACAAACACGAACCCAAGGATGGAACCCCTCTCCTGTAAGCAAGGAGAGCTGGGCTGTTCAGCCTCCTGGAGAAGTGAAGGCTCCAAGGGAACCTGGTAACAGCCTTTCAATACCTAAAGGAAAGAACAAGGGAAAATGGAGGTGAAATCTAAGGAAAATGTCTTGTACAGTGAGGGTGCTGAGGCAGTGGCACAGGTTGCCAGAGACATGGTGGATGTGCTGGCCCTTTCAAGGTGAGCCTGGCTCAGACTCTGAGCAACTTGATCTAGCTGTGGATGGTCAGCATGGGGGATCGGATCGACATCGCAAACC
>NW_011277594.1:0-476 GCF_000146605.3 Meleagris gallopavo
GTGTGTTGATCACTGCATGCACTCTAGCACTGGGCATTAGAATTCTGTCAATTGACAATGCACGAATTGACAGACTGCAAAGTTTCGATAATATAGGCAATATAGGACAATATAAACCCTGAAACCTCCACATCCAGTAATCTTGATTGCCTTGGCAAATCTTAAGGTTTTACTCACTAAAGAATCAGCAACCACTGCAATTTTCTTACAAGTTCCAAGCTTTAAAGAAAAAAAGATAATTCTTCTGTTTAAGCCTCTGCGCTCCAGACTTCATGCCTTTATATGCTTTGTCTAGGTCAATGCTGTCAGCTCGCTGAGACTTAGCAGTTAGTTATTTTTCAGCTGTGATCGGTCAAAAGCAGGAAGCTCTCTTAACACCATTAGCTGCAGCACCTCAGTCTTACAAAACAAGGTTGTGATTCGAGAAGCTGGGAATATTCCAAAAAAAAAAAAAGAAAAAAAAAGAAACCAAAAGA
>NW_011277595.1:0-626 GCF_000146605.3 Meleagris gallopavo
ACCCATGCTCACCTTGAAAGGCAACCTGTGCCACTGCCTCAGCACCCTCACTGTACAAGACATTTTCCTTAGATTTCACCTCCATTTTCCCTTGTTCTTTCCTTTAGGTATTGAAAGGCTGTTACCAGGTTCCCTTGGAGCCTTCACTTCTCCAGGAGGCTGAACAGCCCAGCTCTCCTTGCTTACAGGAGAGGGGTTCCATCCTTGGGTTCGTGTTTGTGGCTGTACTCTGGATGCACTCGCACAGCTCCATGTCTCCCTGCACTGAGGACTCCACATCTGGACGCAGCACTGCAGGTGAGGCCTGACCAGCGCAGAGCAGAGGGATGGGGGATCTCCTCCCTTGGCCCGCTGACTGCGCATCTTTGGATGCAGCCCAGGATACGGTTGGCTTTCTGGGCTGGAAGGGCCCACTGCTGGCTTGTGTCCAGCTCCCACCCACCAGTACTCCCCAGGCCCTTATGGAGCAGGACTACGCTCAGTCCTTTCATCCCCCTAGCCATGTTTTGGTGGTGGGTGTTCCCTCATCCCAGCTACTGACCCTGCACTTGGATTTGTGGCCACTGCTCAGCCTGTTGAGGTCTCTGTGGATGGCATCCCGTCCCTCTGCTGTGTCACTGCAGCCC
>NW_011277596.1:0-475 GCF_000146605.3 Meleagris gallopavo
GTGTGCTTTAGTAGTCACTTCCAGGATGATCTGCTCCATGATACGTGACCAGCACAGAGGTGAGACTGACATGCTGGTAGTTCCCCGCGTCACACTTTGTATCCTTCCTAAGAGGTGTGCTGTCACCTTTTTTCTCCTCAGCAGGGACTTGACCTGACTGCCTCGACTTGTGAAATACCATGGAGAGTGGCTCGGTGACTGCAGCGGTGAATTCCCTCGGAACTCTGGGACTCATCTCGTCAGGACCCAAAGACTCCTGGATGTTTGGGTCCTCAGGTGGTCCAGAACCTGATCTCCCATGGCAGCGTGGGATGGGAAGGGGTCTGTGGGACTGAGGAAGCAATGGCAGTCCCCACCTCACCAAAGCAAAGATGAGGGCTGTGCATAATGAGCAGTTATCAGACAAGATGGAAGCCAAAATGTTGTTGGGTAGCTGAGCCTTCTCTGGTGGTAAGCAACATGGTGCACAGAGTAC
>NW_011277597.1:0-694 GCF_000146605.3 Meleagris gallopavo
TTTCTCACCCAAAACACGTTTCCTACCAGAAATACAAGGATTCGCCTCCAAGAATGTGACGTTTTCTGCCAGGAATTGCAGTTTTCTCCCAGAAATATCACATTTTCTCACAGAAATACCGGTTTTCCCTCCGAAAATAGGACATCTTCTCTCAGAAACGGCAGTTTCCCCCCCCAAAATACGCCATTTTCACCCAGAAATTGCAGGATTCTCCCCTGAAATATCACGTTTCAAATGTTTTCTTTCAGATTTTTTTTTGGGGGATGAGCTGCTGGAGAGGAGCTCTGCAGAGAAGGACCTGGGCGTCCTGGTGGACGACAGGTTGGCCATGAGCCAGCAGTGTGCCCTCGTGGCCAAAAAGGCCAATGGCATTCTGGGGTGCATTAAGAAGAGCGTGTCCAGCAGGTCGAGGGAGGTGATCCTCCTTCTCTACTCTGCCCTGGTAAGGCCTCATCTGGAGTACTGTGTCCAGTTCTGGGCTCCCCAGTACAAAAAAGACAGGGATCTCTTGGAAAGAGTCCAGCGGAGGGCCACAAAGATGGTGAAGGGCCTGGAGCATCTCCCCTATGAAGAAAGGCTAAGTAAACTGGGTCTGTTTAGCCTTGAGAAAAGAAGACTGAGAGGGGACCTGATCCAGGTTTATAAATATCTGAGGTGTGGCGGCCATAGCGGTGAGGCCAGTCTCTTTTCAGTT
>NW_011277598.1:0-467 GCF_000146605.3 Meleagris gallopavo
TGTGCTCACGTTGCTTTCACTGGGTGCTTTTCCTTTCCTATCTTCAGGTCTCCCCAGTGCTGATGGAATGTCAGTGCCATGTGACAACGTTGTCTTCTTTTCTGTTTGGATTCAGCAGCGTTTTCTACCCTTTTGATCTGTTTTTCTTCTTTTTTTTCCATGTTGCCCGTTGGCGCTTTGTTGGAGTTTCCTGGATCCAAATGTAGCCTTCTGACCACGTGTGATGCCCAAAGAGAGGTAGGCTCCCAAATAGGCTTGTGCTGAGTGCTGTCCATGACTTGGGGTTTCTCAGTTCACCAGAATTCTTTTCCACATGACGTTGTTCAGTGCTGTATGTGAAGCTTTCTTCTTTCTAGGATTGGCGTCTGCACCACCAGATGCGGTAGCCATTTGGGCTGCCCATGTTCCTACAATGAACGTGTCCAGTTTTTCGGAAAGGCGTGGACCTTACTGGACATGAAGGTATC
>NW_011277599.1:0-438 GCF_000146605.3 Meleagris gallopavo
CTGAGCAGTGGGCACAGATCCAAGTGCAGGGTAGGTAGATGGGATGAGGGAACACCCACCACCAAAACATGCTAGGGGATGAAAGGACTGAGCGTAGTCCTGCTCCATAGGCGTGGGAGTACTGGTGGGTGGGAGCTGGACACAAGCCAGCAATGGGCCCTTCCAGCCCAGAAAGCCAACCGTATCCTGGGCTGCACCCTGTCATGGTTTCATGATTTTTCATTATCAGTATTCCACATCATAACATCATGCAATGCACTGGGGGTTTGACTGCTGATGCTCAAATTCCAGGTGCCGGTCCAGAGGAGAAGAAGAGCTACGTTTCCCAGGGGCTTTGCGGTCAGCGAGGAAATCTAACTCCCGGCCAGGTCACCTGATGCTCTCTTCTTTGCCTGCACTGCTTCGCTTGCGCTTCTCTGCCTGCGCTTCTCATTTCAG
>NW_011277601.1:0-440 GCF_000146605.3 Meleagris gallopavo
AAAAAAAAAAAAACACCCGAAAAACACCCATAGGTGGGGCTGGGGGACGCGGGGTGATGCCTTGAGGCGGAGGGTTGGATGGGCCTTCAGAAGGGATGGAGGGAGGGGCGGCGCTGGGGGTGACCCCGACCCCATAATCCTTATGTGGGGGGTGTGCAGCCCAACTCAGGTCCTTGCTGCTGGCTCCGAGCTCGCAGCTGTATCAGTTACAGCAGAGACGAGATGTCATCACACCGAGGCTTGCATCAGAAGCATCTTGCAATGCAAAAAGCCGAATTTTTACAGTAGAGGTGCGCACACACACACGGAGCGAGCGAGCCTGGGTAATTAACTTAATAGGTTTCTTACAGAATGCCCCGTGAGTGATGCTCAACATATTCAAGTGTTGACAAGACGGCGCTAGACCCGACGCCTACACCATGGGCAAGCCAGGCAGCGAG
>NW_011277602.1:0-392 GCF_000146605.3 Meleagris gallopavo
TGCACGGGGGCACAGCATCTCTAGCAAGAAAGCCTCGGCAACTCATTCTGCTCCCTTATCATTTTTAAAAAATGGCACAGTCCAGCTCATTTTGGCCATGGGACACAGCAGCTCTGACAGCATCCCAGCGCTGCGGCATCCCGCTGCCTGCCTCTCTGTGGGGCCAGGGCTGATGCAGAGCAAGACAGCAGCTTGGTGTTGCAGTGGAAAGCGGAGGTGTGTGGCGTGCTGTCGGTGTGCTGGCTGTGCCACGTCGCTGTGGGGTAGAGCTGGTGCTGCAGTGAGCCCTCGTAGGGTGTTGGGTAGTGCCTGGGGTTGGAGGGCTGCGCAAGCTGGCTATCCCAGGGCTGGGGAGAGCAGGGATAGTGAAGGGGATAATGGAGAGAGATGGC
>NW_011277603.1:0-531 GCF_000146605.3 Meleagris gallopavo
GCTGTATTTAACCTGGTAAATCAAAGCTCTCATCACACACACGTCCAATAGCTGCAGTAAGTCTGTGTACTACTTCCTAATTTTGCCTTGGTCTTGAAAAACAGAATAATGGTGGTCGTCCATTACAAAAATAAACCAATTCTCCAAGTTCTGTACCTGTATAACTCTCTTGTAGGAGCCCAAATTCCCTATTTGGCCCGTTGCTCCTCTCCCATGTCTCACACTTCAGCGAGCTGCCCATAACCATATATCAAACTCATGCACAGCACTCATTTCAAAAGAAGAGAGGGCCAATGTTTGCTTGCAAATGCATATCAAGGTGAGGGTTCAAAGGCTGTGAACTCCCCCTGGAGCCACTTATTTACATCAGAGAAAGAAAACTTGAGACACAGCTTTCCCTTAACATTCTCTGACACCTGGCTTATACTTCACCTGGTTGCCAAGGTCTCTACTGGTATTCTCCTTTGACATGCCCAGTTCAGAGAAAATTTAAAATTCTCACCTCAGCACTGCAAGTGGCTCTCCCAGAGA
>NW_011277604.1:0-508 GCF_000146605.3 Meleagris gallopavo
ATAGCAGAGGTGATTCTCTGGCAGTTGGAAAAGAATCTGAGAGTCAGATCTGGGATCACTTGATGGATTGCAGTTAGAAGAACCTGAACCTGGTTTAAGCAAATTAACTTCACATAGGGATAAATGAGTGTCACAGCCTTTTCCTGTTGCAGTTAGCTAATGTTAGATGATCAGTTTAAAGTATTGCTAAAATAGTTAAACACACGGAGATTGAGATCTAACCTCTGTTGGGCACAAGTGATGGTCATACTCTGGTACCCTGTTGCAGTAGTGCCAGACAGATACCTGGACAGTAGAGTTAAAATCAGGCAAAAAGAAGGAACTGTTGGTATCTTTCAGTGTCTTGTTACAGACTGTGATATGCCAGTAGGATATTTTTGCTTAAAGGAAAAGAAAAAAAAAAAAAAAAATATCCAATAAATAAAATAGACAACAGTTACTTTATGTCATAAGACTGTAACATATAATTTTGATTTATCTGAACTGGTATTACAATTTATCTCTTTCC
>NW_011277606.1:0-441 GCF_000146605.3 Meleagris gallopavo
TGCGAAACTTCCTATGCTGCAGCTTATGTCCGTTTCCCCTCGTCCTGTCTCCACGTACCACTGAAAAGAGACTGGCCTCACCACTATGGCCGCCACACCTCAGATATTTATAAACCTGGATCAGGTCCCCTCTCAGTCTTCTTTTCTCAAGGCTAAACAGACCCAGTTTACTTAGCCTTTCTTCATAGGGGAGATGCTCCAGGCCCTTCACCATCTTTGTGGCCCTCCGCTGGACTCTTTCCAAGAGATCCCTGTCTTTTTTGACTGGGAGCCCAGAACTGGACACAGTACTCCAGATGAGGCCTTACCAGGGCAGAGTAGAGGGGGAGGATCACCTCCCTCGACCTGCTGGACACGCTCTTCTTAATGCACCCCAGAATGCCATTGGCCTTTTTGGCCACGAGGGCACACTGCTGGCTCATGGCCAACCTGTCGTCCACC
>NW_011277608.1:0-449 GCF_000146605.3 Meleagris gallopavo
AAATACTTTCTAACTGACCACATTAAAGGCTCTTTATCTGCAATTTAACCATATTTAAAGTTAATAGTGGCAGCTTTCTCAGAATTCTTCAGTGGTAAAACATTTGATTTTATGACACAATTCTACATTTCATCCAGGAGGGAATCAAATCCTGCTCCATCTTACTCAACAGAATTAGCAGGTTTTAACCTTAAGATAGAATATTTAAAGAGAAAACAAAAACAAAAACACAATGTTCCTATCAAAAAATCTCACCCAGTGACACAAGTTATTTTGCTGTCATTGCTGCATTTCCACTTACCTATTTAATTGTACATAATTCTTAGTATGAGACAAAGAAGAAGAAATTAAATTCTAAGAGTAATTTGTTTCCAAGCAGAAAGTAGTACTGCGGAACTGATGATCCAGTCAAAGTAAAATCAACTTATCCAAACCTATTTGTGGCACAA
>NW_011277609.1:0-470 GCF_000146605.3 Meleagris gallopavo
ATACCTTTTACCAGTAGCTTATCCATTTTCCATTTTGTCACATAGTTCATGACATACTTGAAAGCAGTCTTCTCTATTTATCTTACAAAAACCATTAAGTGTGAAAATATCAAGGTTTATAGTAGCCTACCTAGGAACAAAATCTGATTAATCAACCACTCTTCAGTATGAGGGAAAAGAAGTAATTCCTGGAACCTCATGTTTAATGGCAGGACATAGGGAAATGGTCTTAATTTGGAGGGAAGATTTAGGTTGGATAACAGCAAGAAAGTGGTGAGGTGATGGAATAGGATTCTCCATTCCTTGAGGTGTTCAAGGCCAGGTTGGATGGGACTCTGGGCAGCCTGGTCTAGTGTTAGATATGGAAGTTTGTGGCCTTGCCTGTGGCAGGGAGTTTGGAGCTTGATAATCCTTGAGGTTCCTTCCAACCAGCGATTCTATGATTCTATGATTCTATAATTCTATGAAGT
>NW_011277610.1:0-367 GCF_000146605.3 Meleagris gallopavo
CTGCTGTGTTTTCATTTAGTCCTTGCCAGTTGTGGCTGTTAAATACAGAGGAAGCCTGATTTCACCATTTGTCTTGAAAATTTCTCCAGGTTACAAAAGAATTGCTCTTCTCTCAAGATTTCTAATCTTGAACTTTAAAAAATAAATAAAATAAAATAAAGAAAAGCAGTGGCAGGATGTGGAGGACCAGGCGGACTTGGCACTGTAGGTATAACAAAAGCAGCAATTGTTTTGTATGTGTGGATGTGCAGAAACAGCTGTGTTTGTGCTAGGAGCTAATGCTTCTCCTTGCCTATGCCCTCCAGCAAGTACTCTGCCAGCTGGGAATGGAAGAGGAGACACCAGGTGGTACAGGGCTTGCTGAGAG
>NW_011277611.1:0-457 GCF_000146605.3 Meleagris gallopavo
AGGGGTGAGGAGCAACTTGGGGCTGCATCTGGTATCAGAGCTATCCTACAGGGACCCGGAGGAAGAAAATGTGGTGAGAACTTGGCCAAACTATGTGCAGCTGTGCCTGAACAGAGCCTCTGGGTGAAGTTACTTGTGGAGAAACTCAAAGGGTCTATGCTATTTGTCCTCTTCCTGAATGAACTGCAGGAACAGTTAGCACAATGTGTATGACAGGGTAGCAGCACAGACTCCTAAATGTGGCTTACTCAACGTGTTCCACATTTTCACAGCTTTGGAGACCACCTTGTTTCTTGTCTGCAAATCTGTTTTGTGTTCCTAACGTATCAAAGGTTTTCATAACCTTTTATTTTATTTTATTTTTAAAGTAAGTCTTATTAAGATCTCCATTGTATTGAAAAGGAGACTTTGAATTTTGGCAGGGATGAAAGTTCTGAGGCTGAAGACATGCCTTTCC
>NW_011277613.1:0-481 GCF_000146605.3 Meleagris gallopavo
GGCAATATCTTTCCACAATTCAGCAGCCCAAATAGGTTTACTCTTTCTTTGCCAGTTGTTTTGCTCCCACTGCTGTAACCATCCCCATAGAGCATTTGCCACCATCCATGAGTCAGTGTAAAGATAAAGCATTGGCCACCTCTCCCGTTCAGCAACATCCAAGGCCAGCTGGACAGCCTTTACCTCTGCAAATTGGCTCGATTCTCCTTTTCCTTCAGTGGCCTCTGCAACTTGTTGTGTGGGGCTCCACACAGCGGCTTTCCATCTGCGATGCTTTCCCACAATACGACATGATCCATCTGTGAACAGAGCATATTTCTTTTCATTTTCTGGTAGTTCATTGTATGGTGGGGCCTATTTTGCACGTGCTACTTCTTCTCCTGGTGATGTTCCAAACTTTTTGCCTTTCAGGCCAGTCCATGATCACCTCTAGGATTCCTGGACGGTTGAGATTCCCCATCCGCGCTCGCTGCGTAATCAG
>NW_011277614.1:0-426 GCF_000146605.3 Meleagris gallopavo
ACGAGGAGCAGTGCCAGCAGGATGAGGGAGGCCATCCTTCCTCTCTGCTGCACGGCAGCACCGAGTCCTCACTCTGTGCTGCCTGCAAGGGCTGCCACCCTCTTGCTTGAGGGCCCGCGCCCACACCCTCTGTGAGGCGGTCACCGTGATGTCACAGTGGGTGTCACAGAGCGGCCATTGTGACGCGTGAAGCTTGGAGCAGAGCAAAGGCTGCCGGGCTCAGGCCGAGCGTCAGTGCGGTCTGGTGAGGCGCAGAGAGAGCAGGGACTCTCGCAGTGCTCGCTATCAACGCACAACTATGTCCAAGAGGAAGAGGAAGGCCTCCAGCACGGAGGAGCCAGGTGAGAGCACAGCATCCCTGTGCACAGCTCCTGCCAACAGGCAGAGGAGTGCTGGCAGGGCCCTCTGCTCCTTGGCAGGGGTCCG
>NW_011277615.1:0-410 GCF_000146605.3 Meleagris gallopavo
TGGCTGTATATGAGAAAACCTAGACAGAAAATAATGACAAAAACTGAAAAAACCAACACAACTAAAGAATACCTGGATACAGACAGCAAAGGGGTGGTGGTGGTAGGAGGGTGCAGAGGAGGCAGGCGTGAGTGAGGGGAACATTTGTGCATTGCTTCATTAATGCTCACTGAACTTTACTTTTCTTCATCATATACAGAAATAATTTTACTTTTTTAGAGGACAAATACAAACAATACATGAATAAGTTCTTCAAAATGACATTTTCAGATTGCATGCTGTTTTCCACATAGGAACAGCACAGTTCCCAAAGTCAGTCAATCTTTGTATACTGGAAAAGACCTGATCAAAAATTACTAATGAAACAAATAGAAAAAAAAAAAACAAAACCAAGAAAAACAAAATAGGAA
>NW_011277616.1:0-446 GCF_000146605.3 Meleagris gallopavo
TCCGGGGAGAAAACTGGTATTTCTGGTAGAAAACGCTGATTTTGTTGTGAGAGAACTGGTATTTCTGTTCCAAAATGTCATATTTCATGGAGAAATCTGCTACTTCTGGTAGAAATCGTCATATTTCTTGGGAGAATACTGCAATTTCTGGGTGAAAATGTTTTATTTTGGGGGGGGGAAACTGCCGTTTCTGTCAGAAGATGTCCTATTTTCGGAGGGAAAACCGGTATTTCTGTGAGAAAATGTGGTATTTCTGGGAGAAAACTGCAATTCCTGGCAGAAAATGTCACATTATTGGGGGTGAATCCTTGTATTTCTGGTAGGAAACTTTGTGTTATGGGTGAGAAAGCTGGTATTTCTGGGAGATATTGCCATATTGGTTGGGGGAGACAACTGGGTTATTTTTGGTAGAAAATGTAATATGTCAGGAGGAAAGGTGCAATTCC
>NW_011277617.1:0-330 GCF_000146605.3 Meleagris gallopavo
GTTAGCAGAGCTGCTGCTCAGCTGTCCTTCGTGATCCGCTCTGCAGGATGGCAGCAGTTTACAAAAAAAAAAATAATAATAATAAAAAATCCTGGCAGGAATCTCTCGCAGCTGCAGATAGGAAATCTGCTAATGAAAACAGCACTTATTCTTGAATGTTTGCCATAATTTTTTTATTGTATGGAACTCTTTAAACATTTTTCATCTGCTTTTAAATTTTATGTTTTTTTCCAGACCTAGAGAATGCTCTGAAAACTCAGTAGTCAAAAAGGAGTTTCTATAACTTAGGACAGCATATTGAAAATAACTGGGTAAAAAACATATTATATT
>NW_011277618.1:0-414 GCF_000146605.3 Meleagris gallopavo
AACCTGTGCCACTGCCTCAGCACCCTCACTGTACAAGACATTTTCCTTAGATTTCACTTCCATTTTCCCTTGTTCTTTCCTTTAGGTATTGAAAGGCTGTTACCAGGTTCCCTTGGAGCCTTCACTTCTCCAGGAGGCTGAACAGCCCAGCTCTCCTTGCTTACAGGAGAGGGGTTCCATCCTTGGCTTCGCGTTTGTGGCTGTACTCTGGATGCACTCGCACAGCTCCATGTCTCCCTGCACTGAGGACTCCACATCTGGACGCAGCACTGCAGCTGAGGCCTGACCAGCGCAGAGCAGAGGGATGGGGATCTCCTCCCTTGGCCCGCTGACTGCGCATCTTTGGATGCAGCCCAGGATACGGTTGGCTTTCTGGGCTGGAAGGGCCCATTGCTGGCTTGTGTCCAGCTCCCA
>NW_011277620.1:0-375 GCF_000146605.3 Meleagris gallopavo
TTGGATCCTAAGCGGGGTGGCCCACGTTGTCTGCAACATTCTCAGGGCACTGGGTCTGCCATCCCAGGGTCTTTCATTCAGGTCCCTCAAGGTTTCATACAGTCATTTTGTCCACCCCTGCAGGGACTGGGAGTCTGTCTTCAAGGCAGCCTTAAGGAATACCGTTATAACGTTCAATGAGGCCTGCCCCTGTCGGATTATACGGCAGGTGGAATCGCCATTCGATGTTATTTTCTTCTGCCCAGGGCAATGTGGTGTGCACGTGTCTGCTGCTAGAGATGACCAAAACAGATTAACCTCAAGTTTCTTATTCCTGCAGTGATCAGTCAAAGTCATTCACACCAGTCATTAGCCACGCCAGCTGTGTTCTAGAAC
>NW_011277621.1:0-446 GCF_000146605.3 Meleagris gallopavo
AAGCTTATAGAAGTTCACACCTACACATACAATGAGAAACTGATTTAAACATAAATCTCGTGGTGCTTTAGTTATTAGCTTTCCAACTCTGCACTAGCCTATACACTGTGTTTTGAAGGGTATACCTGCTCAGAAGGCAGCCTTCACATTTTAATCTGTTTTCTCTCAGAGCCCGTGTCACGTAGCACTGAAACAACATCATCAAAAGATGCACAGCCTTCCTCTTGTCCTCTTTGAGGAGACATTAATAATAGATTTAATTATTAAACTTTGGCCATAGCATTTTTAACCAAGTAATACAAAACCAGCGCATCAGTGAGTACAGTGAGTATCACAGCCAAGAGAACTACACGTTTATGAAAAGTATTTAAAAATTAAAAAAAAAAAAAAAAAAGACTTAACAAATAACCAAAGTAATAGCTTAGCTGAGTTCCTGGAACCACCAG
>NW_011277623.1:0-383 GCF_000146605.3 Meleagris gallopavo
GCCTCTTCTCCCATGTAACTAGCAATAGGATGAGATAGGATGGCCTCAAGTTGAGCCAGGGGAGATTCAGGTTGGATGTTATTACATATTTCTTCTCTGAGAGTGTGGTCAGGCACTGGCACAGGCTGCCCAGGGAGGTGGTGGAGTCAGCATCCCTGGAGATGCTCAAGAAATATTTAGATGCCGTACTGGGGGACACGCTTTAGTTGGAAGTATTGGTGGTAGGTGGATGGTTGGACTGGATAATCACGGAGGTCTTTTCCAACGCTGGTGATTCTAATGATTCTATACGTATGGGATGGTGATAATGCTTTGCTAAAAAGCCTCTCAAGGTCTTAATCGTCTCTGCTGTATTTTTCTTGTTTATGAAAAACTGCTCTGGA
>NW_011277624.1:0-477 GCF_000146605.3 Meleagris gallopavo
TATAATTTGTCCTCATTTAAAAGAAAGTTTTGTAAAATCAGCTTTTCTCTCCAAACTGTAGCTGAATTGATGAAACAGGAATACCTATGGAAAGACGCTTGCAGAATAATTCTGCTAGATTGAATGCTAGGCTATGGTAGTAGATGAAAGTACTGTTGCTACTGTTATTCAACTTGCCATTTTTGTTAGTGGTATTGATAATGAATGTAATGTAGTTGTAGAAATGACTTCTTTGCTGCCATTGGAAAGACCCCAACTTAATCTCTTCATTTGTATGAAGCAGCGAAAAATGCACTGAAGTAATTTATCCTTTGTCAGAATATCTGGTAATGCTACTGGTGGTGCTCCAGTGATGTTGATTAAAAAAAAAAAAAAGAGGGAACTTACTAAAAATAAAAAAAAAAAGACTAGGTGCAATTACTGCTAGCAACTCAAAATTTGATGAAATATAACTGCATCTTATATCAAGAAAACACG
>NW_011277625.1:0-345 GCF_000146605.3 Meleagris gallopavo
TGTCAGTAACACACTGCATGCTACAGAAAGCTAATTAATATGGAAGAGGGCTGAGGAGAAAAGAGGGAAAGGCTAATGTACAAAAAGGACAGTGGTTGGGGCAGCCTCGATCAGAGGAAGAGAAAGCTATGCAAGAGAAATACTAAGAAAGACCTATGAGACAGCCTAAGAAAGGAATAAAAAAGTTGTCACTGAAAAATGAGGGAACAGAAATGAAAATAGCATGAAAGAAATCTAGAGTACTTAAAAAAAAACAAAAAGGAAAAAAATCAAGGAAATGAAGAACAAAAGGAAAGAAGAAATACAACCTTGATTCTATCAGATAAAAGCAAAATGTTACAAAAA
>NW_011277626.1:0-376 GCF_000146605.3 Meleagris gallopavo
CAGCTGACTGAAACTGGCCAAAAGGGATATTCCCTACCATATGACATATTGGGGAAGGAGTTGTGAAGGGGGTGGAAGTTCATGTCAATCTCTTCCACTACTAGGAGGCTAACTGCACATTGACTGCTGGGTGGTGAGCAATTGCTTTTGCATTCATCATAGCTGTTATCCTTTTCCTTTCCTCTATCTCAGTAAATAATTTTATCTCAACCCATGAGTTCTATTTTGTGTTGTTTTTCTCCCCCTTCAATTCTCTCCTGCAGTTCACTGGAAAGGAGTGGAGTGAGTGAAGTACTGTGTGATGCTCAGGCACCTGCCAGGTTAAACCACAACAGAGGGATAACTTACTCTCTCTGCCAAAGGGAAAAAATAAAAA
>NW_011277627.1:0-413 GCF_000146605.3 Meleagris gallopavo
CCTGCTGAGGAGAAAAGGTGACAGCACACCTCTTAGGAAGGATGGAAAGTGTGACGCAGGGAACTACCAGCATGTCAGTCTCACCTCTGTGCTGGTCACGGATCATGGAGCAGATCATCCTGGAAGTGACTCTCAAGCACACATTCCAGTGCGTCACCACCCTGTGCGTGAAAAGCTGCCTCCTAATAACCAACCTAAACCTCCCCTGTCTCACTTGAAAACCATTTTCCCCCTTGTCCTATCGCTATCCACCCTCCTAAACAGCCGTTGCCCCCTCCTGCTTATGCGCTCCCTTTGAGTCTTGGAAGGCTGTCATGAGCTATCTCCAGAGCTTTCTCTTCTCCCACACAACAATCCCAGTTCCCTCAACATTTCTTCTAAGAGAGGTGCTCCAGCCCTCTGATCATCTTCGT
>NW_011277628.1:0-366 GCF_000146605.3 Meleagris gallopavo
GTGCATAGCTGCCAGAAATTAAAGGACATTAACTGTTCCCCAGCCATCGTAAGTGCTTTGTGACCTCCTTTCCACCCTTCCCTACTTCAGTGGGCTATGAACTAGTTTAAGAAATCTTTTTTCTTTAAATCTTCAATGCAACAGACTCTGTAGATTACCTGTTCTTTACTCTCACAATCCAGGGAAAGATTTCTTCATGTCCTGAACATGCATCTATGCTACAGTTTACATATATTATTATATTACTGTCCATTGTGAGCACTGCTGCCCTTTTGCACTTGCCTTTTCATAGTATCTAAAGTCTGTTATTACAATTGTGGGTAGATTAAAAAAAAAAAAGAGACCCTATTGAAAGCTTCAAGCGTT
>NW_011277631.1:0-388 GCF_000146605.3 Meleagris gallopavo
AAAAGACAGGGATCTCTTGGAAAGAGTCCAGCGGAGGGCCACAAAGATGGCGAAGGTCCTGGAGCATCTCCCCTATGAAGAAAGGCTGAGTGAACCGGGTCTGTTTAGCCTTGAGAAAAGACGACTGAGAGGGGACCTGATCCAGGTTTATAAATATCTGAGGTGTGGCGGCCATAGCGGTGAGGCCAGTCTCTTTTCAGTGGTACGTGGAGACAGGACGAGGGGAAACGGACATCAGCTGCAGCACAGGAAGTTTCGCACCAATGTGCACAAGAACTTCTTTACGGTGAGGTGACGGAGCACTGGAACAGGCTGCCCAGGGGGGTTGTGGAGTCTCCTTCTCTGGAGATATTCAAGTCTCGCCTGGACGCCTACCTGTGCGACCTGG
>NW_011277633.1:0-312 GCF_000146605.3 Meleagris gallopavo
TCAGCAGTAATAATCAGAGGGACGAAACAGACCAGGGAGTGTGAGCCGCCGTGCCTCAGGGCCTCCCCCCCTTCCCCAGCAGATCTTGCTGTGGTGTTTTGCCGCCCTTTCCCTTTCTGGAAGGCTCCCTTGGTGCGAGCCTCCTCTATGAAGGTGATGCGCCCAGGATCTTTGCAGAACTGGCCCAGCTGAGGATTCCCAGTGTGCTCTGGATGCTTCCCAGCGTGCTGCAGCACTCAAGGGACCTCCCCGTGTACTCTGGGGACCTCACAGGGACGTAGGTTCCTCTCAAATGTGCTCTCTCCCCCGGGC
>NW_011277634.1:0-394 GCF_000146605.3 Meleagris gallopavo
TACAAAGCAGGTAATTATCCAGTCTGTTCCGTGACTGCAGAAGATCAAACTATTAACAGTAATTGAACAGACACAGAAAATGTTTAATGCTTTGATCCTAGTAGGGCTTTCTTACGGTTCCACCCCTATTTCCAAATTTTCTTGTTATAGGAAAACCCCAAATTCCTTTGAAATAAAAGCCCATGTATGCAAGTTGGTAATCAAAAAAGTATTTAAATAGTTTATATGCACTTACTGAAATATAAATAAATTGAGGGCAGCTCTGCAGTCAAGGCTGCACTGAACTTGTTCCTTAATATAAAAATTAAATTTTCCTCTTTTATTTCAATTCAGCAATTGAATTTAGGCTTTGAATTTGCAGTTGCATATTTAGTGATCAGTTAACTACAGAACC
>NW_011277635.1:0-379 GCF_000146605.3 Meleagris gallopavo
AATTCCACAACAAGTAATTATGTCCTTGACAATTTGCCAATAGGTTGAGAGTAACATTGACGGCTTGTAAGCCTTTACTCAACACCCCCACAATGAAAAGTGGGTTCATTGCTGGTGTCTATTAAAACAGGGGTTAATGAATTGAAACTGACAAGAAGAAGGAGGAAAAAGGGAAAAAAAAAAGAAAAAAGGACACTACCCAGACTGAGCAGTGCTCAAAGTTTACAAATATCCCAGAACACTGGCAGCACGCCTAGTCTTTCAAGGTCAAGTTTTCCAGCACAGAAACCTAAACTACTGATAATGCTCCCTAACGAAGCTCTCTAAGAGCAGAGAGAGAGATTCGTTCTAAAGCTAAGAATAGAACTATGCCCGCATT
>NW_011277637.1:0-324 GCF_000146605.3 Meleagris gallopavo
TGCCGTAAATGACCAAGTGTATCCAACCATCTCCCTTCTTGCTTTGTCACTGTTACATCACTACAGCATCATTGTATTATATCAATAAATATAGTCCTGCTTCTCCCTTAGGAGTGTATATTGTGCTTGGATCCATCTGTGACAAGTTGGTAAAGTGTGCAGAATGGCAACAAGGACACAACTGGATTAACGGGGAGACATGGAGTGTTCCAAATTCTCCTATGAATGTCCTCGTGGCAACTGTTATAGTTGAGAAGCGAGCAGAGGTCAATTGGGGCAGTAAAAGGGTGAAAAAGGGGAAGGTGTTATCAGCATGATGTCAGG
>NW_011277639.1:0-349 GCF_000146605.3 Meleagris gallopavo
AGCACTTGGTTTCAGCTGTCGCGATGCTTTGATCCCTTGCTGCTGGGATGGGGCGTTTGAAGAGTGATGCGTGTGCCGTTGTCCTGCCAAGCTCTGGGGATGAGTCCACATACCAGGGTATGTCTGACAGGAGTGAGGGTGGGGGACCGGGCCAGGGGCACTTTGCTCTCGGTCTAAGTGCTTGTCTTTGCTCAGGAGGGCAGGTGGTGAACCTCATGAACCAATGCCTGCAGATGGGGCTTGCAGAGAAAGAGGTCCTGCAGGCCCTGTGTGGCAGCCACGGAGCTGTAGCGCGGCTGCATCAGTGTAAAACTGTGGTGTGAAGGTGAGCTGTGGCCTCCAGTACCAC
>NW_011277640.1:0-411 GCF_000146605.3 Meleagris gallopavo
AGTGGTTTCTTTTTTCTTTCAGGGCTGTGATCTTCTCTTTTTGGGGGATCCCAAGTGCGCTGAAGGGCTGCTAGCTGTAAGAGCAGCATCTGAATCTGGAGTCTGCTTCCTTTGGGGTGTGGGGTGAGCCCTTAGAATGGCGTGAGTGATTCCTGCTTGATTTCAGAGCTGTGAGCTCTGCTTTTCTGGAGGATCTCAAGCTGGATGGTTGTAATTAATAGGGCTATGTGCTATTTGCATCCATGCGGTGGGTGTTTTTTAAGGGCATTGTGTGCATCCTCGTTGTGTTTTAAATGATGTTCTGCGTCTCTTCTGATTTCATTTTGCAGCCTGATGGAGTTGAAGGATTGCCTGGGCTCCTCCAGTCAGTGGTGTGAGATCTGTCCCAGCAGGTAATGAACATCATGCACC
>NW_011277643.1:0-316 GCF_000146605.3 Meleagris gallopavo
TTTAGGTCTGTATTACACAGACTATAATCTTTATGCCTAAAAGTCAGATTTAAAACAAATGAATAAAACCCAAGCAAACAAAACCACAAAAATTGAACCACAACTGCAAAAGAAAAAAGTTTACTTAGTTTCATTTCCTAAACTGCTGTTGTTCTTCCCATGCAATTCATTGAAGTTGATGCAAAATTAAAAACCTTTGCATCTTACTTCGTATGTTTCATCAAAAAGATTAGAGCTGGCTTCGTGCAGCAGTGCCGTATGTAGTTAGAAAAGTCCAGTTTTTTTCACACTTTTTCCTTTTTAACTTTTTTTTAAT
>NW_011277644.1:0-391 GCF_000146605.3 Meleagris gallopavo
TTTCTGGCACAATGCCTTTGCAAGACCCTGTTGGGAAGGAGAGAATGAAAGTGTGCATGTGTTGAAAGCTATTCTAATAATATTTATCAAAAGAAAAAGCCTCACAAAGTCAGCTGCTAGGGTTGAATCAGAATGTGTCAACATCCTACTGCCTGCCATCTACATTAGATCTAAAGGATTTGGCAAGGAATTTGGATCAGAGCAATTACCTATGTGGCTATTTGTTAAGGGTTGTCTCAAACACAGCACTCAGAGAAATTGAACTGTCAGAAGCTAATGCAAAGAATAATAAGAGGACATTTCATCTCCACTGGACACCAGAGATGAATAGCAGGTAAGTCTGAAATAAGGAAAAAAAAAAAAGAAAAAAAAAGAAATAATAGTAATTTGT
>NW_011277645.1:0-357 GCF_000146605.3 Meleagris gallopavo
TTGCATCTTGGAACTTTACTGCTTAAATTGAGGGGAAAAAACAATAAACAGAAATAATTGAGTTTACTATGAAAAGATAACTGCTCAGAACCCAAAGAGATGCTCAGTTTAGCAATTCATGGACCTATATCAAACAGTTCTCTGAGGAAAACATGTTCTATTACAAAAAGGATAAAAAGATTCAAGATAAAATGCAGTGATTACTCTCATTGGAAATCGGTCAGGACAGCATTCAAGCGATTTTTAAATGTGATTTTAATGGAATAGCTACAACTACTTTATTGAAGCTGGCTTTTAGAGGAAATCTGTTGATACATATTTTGATAAATACTTCATATATGTTTGATATAATTAAAC
>NW_011277646.1:0-417 GCF_000146605.3 Meleagris gallopavo
GAACATCAACAGTAACAGGTGTGAATGAGTTCATTCACAAGCTGCACAATGAGTTGTTCTTATTAAAGCATGCATGCCGAGTCAAAAGGTAACAGCAGGAGTTGATATCAATGGAAGACGTTCCTCTTCCTACGCCTCATCCTCCTCCCCAGCTCTCCTTGCCTCACCTTTACCCCAGCTCCTGGAAGATGCCCACAGACTTTCAGTCAGCTCTCAAATCCATAGGACTCCTTTCACATTACTCCATTAATAAAGATTTCAGACTCGTTCCATGCACTCAAACTGACCGAGCAGTGGTATCACAATCACTCGTAACACACGGAAGCACCCAAACCCTGAGGATTTCTTTCCCCTCACTACCAGGTTCTTCTTAGCACACAGGACTTCTCCTGCTGCTATCAAACAAGCCAGCAGTAC
>NW_011277647.1:0-415 GCF_000146605.3 Meleagris gallopavo
TCACGAGGATTTATTTAGCCTCATTACTCTTTTTACATGAGTATCACACAGAAACGTACAGTACCATGTAATCTTACAATTACTCTTTCTGTAACTTTCTGTTTAGAGGAATATGGCCTTTAAAATACAGTAAGAAATAAAGGTTTGCAGCTTCAAAAGGGAAAAAAAGAAAAAGTAAAGAAATATCAATTTTACTCTGGTAGGTATGAGTGGATATATGACAATTTCCAGCCAACGAAGAACAGTGACAGTTTGGTCATAAAATCTTCTCTAAGTCCTGGATTACTTTAAACAATCAATGTTGATACCCCATATTGAGTAAAAATGGACAGCTAGCCAAGCAGTTCAGCCAGTCATTCAATTCTGCACTTATTTGATTACAAGAAGGATGCAGAGTGATCTCCCAGACACACAA
>NW_011277648.1:0-450 GCF_000146605.3 Meleagris gallopavo
GTGTTCCCTCATCCCAGCTACTGACCCTGCACTTGGATTTGTGCCCACTGCTCAGCCTGTTGAGGTCTCTGTGGATGGCATCCCGTCCCTCTGCTGTGTCACTGCACCCCACAGCTTGGTGTCCTTAGGGTGCACTCAACCCCACTGTTGATGTCCCTGATGAAGGGGAAACCCAGATGCTTGTACCAACTGGGCGTAGAAGCCCTTGGGAGCAGCCCTGCGGAGGACTCGGGGATCCTGGTGGACAAAGAGCTGGACATAAGCCAGTAGTGTGCACTTGCAGCCCAGAAGGCCAACTGTATCCTGGGCTGCATTCAAAGAGGAGCGACCAGCAGGGGAGAGGGAGGTGATTGTCCCCCTGACTCGGCTCTGGTGCGGCCCCATGTGCAGCTCTGCGTCCAGGCCTGGTGCTCCAGCACGGGATGATGTGGAGCTTTTGGAGTCAGGTCC
>NW_011277649.1:0-456 GCF_000146605.3 Meleagris gallopavo
AAAAAACCATTGACAATCTTCAAGGCTTGTTTTAATCTCCCAGAAAAAAGAAAAAATACAATTTAATTTAGACTAAACTAGTAGGGAATGCAGATTAGTCCAGGGAATTAGTCTTTAAAGTATGATGGAGAAATATTGATTTTTTTTATTATTATTTTATTTTTTTCATTGCAGGACTATGATGGTTGCACTGCCTGTAAGGTGTGCAATAACAATTACACAAAAATATCTTCAAAAATTCCAGGCTTATTAACCCTACAGCTTTCTAGTAATGAGTATTTCTGATGAAAACAAGAAAAAGCATCATTAGAGAGACAAACACCTGGAAGAACAAGCTTAGAGCCTTGAATAAGTTCCACTGCACTAATGAACCACTCCACATAATCCCAGGAGGTCAAAATATATTGTGTGTGTTGACTCCAATGTAGAAGAACTAACCTTGTGCCCTTGCTTTCC
>NW_011277650.1:0-392 GCF_000146605.3 Meleagris gallopavo
CAGCTTCACGCCCCAGCTGCAGCCGGCCATCGGGGTCTGCGTCTATGAAGAATGGAGCACCCACGATGGCAACGTCATCTACCAGCTGCTCGTGCCCGTGAGGCCTCCTCCTGGGCACACCTTCCATGTGGAGCTGGACAACGTGGAGGAGACGGCGACGAGCAGGTCCTGTCTGCGCGTGCAGCTGGAGTGCACCTGCACGAGGGAGCGGCTGCTGGGGGACATGCTCTGCTTTCTGCACCACGATCAGGAGGAGCTGAGAGAAAAACAGGGGCCCAGCTTGCTCGACACCTTCTGCACGGGCTCCTATCTGCAAGTGGAGAAAAGCGCGCTCTGGCTCCAGGACCAAGTGAAAGCAGCCTGGAGGCATCTGCCTCAGTCGCGTGACTGCC
>NW_011277652.1:0-467 GCF_000146605.3 Meleagris gallopavo
TTTTGTGGAGTTTTCACCACGACAGTAGTGCCAGATCTCCTGTCACTGACTACACTGCCCCTATTCCAACAGTGATTGCTCATTCCTCTCATACAGAAGTAAACAAGTGTATCTTACTCATCAGCTTCTAACTGCACCAGAACAGTTTACACGAAAGCCATTCACACTGCAGAAGTTGGTTCTGGAGATTAACAACTACTTGCTCCTTTGAAAACCAAGAACAAACATACAACAAGAGTTACTGAAAATAAAGGTCAACACCGCAAACGGTATCAAACTGATGTTCCCTGAAAAATGCAATTCCTGAGCTATTTGACCTTCCAGTAAATTGGTTAACAACAAGTTGAATTCTACCATCCTAAAATCTTGCAGGAATCTACCCTCTCACAGGCAACAGAGTTTCTTAATTAATAGCAGAAGCCTGCCTTCATGAAAATTCAAATTAGAAACACGTAAGTATAGCATGA
>NW_011277655.1:0-503 GCF_000146605.3 Meleagris gallopavo
ATTCCCTCGGAACTCTGGGACTCATCTCGTCAGGACCCAAGGACTCCTGGCTGTTTGGGTCCTCAGGTGGTCCAGAACCTGATCTCCCATGGCAGTGTGGGATGGGAAGGGGTCTGTGGGACTGAGGAAGCAATGGCAGTTCCCCACCTCACCAAAGCAAAGATGAGGGCTGTGCATAATGAGCATTTCTCAGACAAGATGGAAGCAAAAATGGTGTTGGGTAGCTGAGCCTTCTCTGGTGGTAAGCAACATGGTGCACAGAGTGCAGCCATGTGCTCCGAGCAAGGAGCACAGGTTTGTGCAAGAGGCCCGGATGCAGGGCAGTGCCTTCATGACTGTATTGTGTCCAACAGGTGGCAGCAGAGCTGCGGTGCTCCCAAGTGCCGTAACACTGCCCGGAGAGATGTGTTGGTCTCTGTGGAAATGCAAGGAAGTGGAATGTGCGTTTCCGGAATGCCCCGGAACTCACTTTGCTGACTGGTCATTGTCTGCCCAGCAGGTAA
>NW_011277656.1:0-405 GCF_000146605.3 Meleagris gallopavo
AGGTGAGCGCAACCAATGACCCATGCTGAAGGAGCTCAAAAATAGGCCAAAGCTACCAAGTTGTTATCATAAAAGACCGAAAGAACAACCTGTTAGGATTCCCAGAGCAAAGATCATTTCTGCAGCGTAATGGATCATCTACAGGCATGAAACTCTGTCAGTGGGTGCACGAGGGTATCTGTTGAAAGCTTTAAGAGAAGCATCTTCTTAATCAGGATTGCTAACAAATGACCACTTTTGTTAATGGGAACATGCTTACAGTATGTAGCACAAAAATATGCATTTCTCAGTAGTTTTGTTTTTTGTTTTTTTTAATTATTATTAAATGTCTTTTGTCTGTCTTTCTATCTTGGGTACAGAATTTTTGTATCTTGTATTTCTACTTAAGTTCTTTATCAGATGTTT
>NW_011277657.1:0-374 GCF_000146605.3 Meleagris gallopavo
ATAGCCCGGATATGATCCAGTTCTCGGCGGGCATGCGAGATTTAATTTTACAAGAGGCCCCTTCCCACCTATATGGGACCTTGGTTTCGATATTAAACCCTCTGGTGACCTCGGAAACCGTAGTTCAGCAGGCTGCTCGGATAGTTGCTGATCTGGGGGAGACAGAACGCCTACGGACCAGGCGCAACATTCGCATGTTAGAAGAAGCTGAGGTCCTGCCGGTGACTAAAACCAGACGCCGGCTATTCGAGCTCCTCGATCGGGACCCATAAGGGTTTCCCGAAAACAAATGTTTAATGACCTAATTCGAGCTGCGGTCCAATTTGCTAAGATTGACCGCCAGCCCAACCATGTCCTTCTCCAGCTTTGGAGAC
>NW_011277658.1:0-368 GCF_000146605.3 Meleagris gallopavo
CCTCACCAAGCGCAGGCAGGAAGCGTTCTCGCTGGGCTGGGGTCCCGAAGGCCAGGATGGGGTGCATGACGAGGGACGACTGGACGCTCAGCACCGAGCGGTAGCTGCTGTCCACACGTTCCAGCTCCCGTGTCACCAACCCGTAGCCCACCGAGGTGGTCCCTGCGCAGCCGTACCCTGGGGACCCCCACACCGCTGCACCCCATCGCTTCCTTCTGAGGGGTCCCACCGCTCCCCGGACCCCCCCCCGGAGGACCCACACCCCCCAGGACCTTATTTCCCACGGGACCACCCCTGCCCTTCCAATGCGCCCCCAGAGGTCCCCAACACCACCCTGGACCCTCCCCATAAACCTCCCTCCTCATCCC
>NW_011277659.1:0-347 GCF_000146605.3 Meleagris gallopavo
CACTGGTGGGGGTGGGTTGGGGTTGGGGTTGGACTTGGACTCTTGTGCAGCCCAATAAAAACCAGTAATGACCAGTATGGCCTCCCAGTGGTCAATGGAGTCCCAGAGGATCTAGTAGGATCCAGAAGGTGCGCACACCTGTTTGGACCAGAAAAGACCAGGATGGACTCCTAGTGGTCAGTAGAGACCCGTAGGAACCAGTAGGAGCGCAAACCAGTCTGAACCCATACAAAAAAGTCCCATAGGAATCAGTAGAAACCACTAGGAATGCACACCCGTGTGCCTGGTGCCGGCCTCTCTGGAGGTGGCTTTTAGGCCCAGGGCCAGTGCCGGCTCTCCAGCTGTGG
>NW_011277660.1:0-949 GCF_000146605.3 Meleagris gallopavo
CCACGGCAGATGGATCTTCTGACAGGCCAGGCAAAATAGACAACTGATGAACACCTTCTGTGTCTACAGCAGCTATTCCAAAGGCCCATCGATACCCTTTGGGATCCTTAAAATATCCCCTTCTGAGGTAATCAATACCAAGTATGCATGGAGCCCCTGGGCCAGTCACAATAGGGTGCTTTTGCCAGTCTTTTACCAGTGAGGCTGATTTTGGCCTCCAACATAGTCAGCTCTTGGGAACCTCCAGTCACCCCATGAACATAAATTGATTTTGTCCCTTGGTGACTCGAGGGCATTAGAGTTGCACTGTGCACCAGTATCCACCAGGGGCCCTTTATATTTTCGTGATTCTGATGTGCCAGGCCATCTAATCCACACAAGTCCAATAAAACTCTATTATCCTTTCCCCCCCTGCTGGGGGCAGGGCCCCTCTATTTGTTACCTTTCATTGTCTGCAGCAACTGGAGCAATCACCTTTTTTGGAGAAGTTCACCTTGGTGGTTGATTTGTCTTGTAACTCTCTTACCCGTGCTTGAAGTACAGGAGTAGGTTGTTTATGCCACTCCTTCATATCTTCTCCGTGGTCACGTAGGTAATGCCACAAGGCAAAACGTGATGTGGTCTTACTGTTGTCACTTGCTCGAGCAGGAGAACGTCTTCTTTTGATGGCTGAGACATTAGATGCCACCGGCTGGGAGGAAATCAAGTTGATGAGCCCCTCCAATAGGCTGTTTTGGGAATTCTGGTCCCCATTTGATGTATCCGTTACCTCCATGGATTTATCAGCTTCAGGCACAGTTGATAGTTTGTCTATTATATCTTCTTGTTTGTTTTCCATTCTGTCCAGCTTTTCAGCTACCTTTGTAATGGCTGAAACACAAGCTCGCAGAGGGCTTAAATGTAACTCAAAGTCTTGAAGTTTATTAACCAATTCACTTATAAGGGGTCT
>NW_011277661.1:0-402 GCF_000146605.3 Meleagris gallopavo
CCAACAACATCAAATAATAGGTAGTTTTCTTGTTGTAGCTGAAACCTCTAAATCATGTTCCTATGACTGTGCTTGCGGGGAAATTTGCATTGCTTTAGACTTCATTCATCTTATTTGAAAGCAAAGTCACCAGAATGCTGTGGCCTTTCACCAGGGGATTCAGCTCTTCCTCTGAGTCACAAGATATCTGAATTTGACCATTAGGACTCAGGAAATGACTAGTTGCTTACCTCATACCTTGCCTAATAGGAGATGCAAAATGAGTGACAAGGTTGGTGAGACTGTTTTTGGTTGTGGTTGTTTTTCCAGTATATCTCATTAGTGAATGGAATTAGTTAAGATAATATTTGGTTTAAACTTTCTTTTTTTCTATTCATTCCAGTTAAGAACACAGCTGAATCT
>NW_011277663.1:0-356 GCF_000146605.3 Meleagris gallopavo
AAGTTTGCTTTCATTTTGGGAAACGTAAGAGAAAAACTTATTTGGTAAAATGATGAACCAGATAAACTTAAAAAAAAAGAATATTCAAAGGTGAACAAGTGGCTGTTGCAGTTCATGCAGCAGGGGGAGGATGTTGAATGTACGCCCCAAAATTTTACTGCTGCATTAACAAAGCAACGAAAAGCATAATTTACCTGATTTATTCAGGTAGTTCTAAAAAGTCAAATTTGGTTAATTTTTAGGGGTGTAATTATTTTAATGTATTTTGCTGTAGTTTGGTTTTTTTTTTTTTTAGTGTCCCTAGTAATTAGCACACAACAACATCATTATATGAAAACTCCAAGTCTGAGATTCAA
>NW_011277664.1:0-392 GCF_000146605.3 Meleagris gallopavo
AAATCTTTCAGGCTGCATTTCCCGAGCATTGAGAAGTAGTAACTAAAATCTCTAACGCATTTTGACTTACTAAAACTGTACTGTACATGAAGACATTTCTTCCAATCCCTGCTCAGGTCAGTTTCAGTAATTTCAGTGAAGTTACTAGCCAGGAACCCTGACCCTCCTTTTTCCTTTCACCCTCTCCTGGCTTACAAAAAGTGATGCAGAAACACAGATCTAAGTATACAACAATCTGAGTAGTAAACTTCCTCACAGACATGTTTTTTAAGGGAAAAAAAAAGTTGCAGGGAGGAGACTGACAAACTTAAGGCAGCACAAGCAGCTCTAAAACACAACTTTTGTGATTGCCTTAAACCGTTTCTCTCTTAGTACTCTACTCTTTCCAATTG
>NW_011277665.1:0-357 GCF_000146605.3 Meleagris gallopavo
TCGCAAACCTACCTGCATACAAGCAGCGCACCAACATGGGGTGCATGATGTTCATTACCTGCTGGACACATCTCACACCACTGACTGGAGGAGCCCAGGCAATCCTTCAACTCCATCAGGCTGCAAAATGAAATCAGAAGAGACGCAGAACATCATTTAAAACACAACAAGGATGCACACAATGCCCTTAAAAAACACCCACCGCATGGATGCAATTAGCACATAGCCCTATTAATTACAGCCATCCAGCTTGAGATCCTCCAGAAAAGCAGAGCTCACAGCTACTGAAATCAAGCAGGAATCACTCACGCCATTCTAAGGGCTCACCCCACACCCCCAAAGGAAGCAGACTCCAGA
>NW_011277666.1:0-385 GCF_000146605.3 Meleagris gallopavo
AACAGCCCAGCTCTCCTTGCTTACAGGAGAGGGGTTCCATCCTTGGGTTCGCGTTTGTGGCTGTACTCTGGATGCACTCGCACAGCTCCATGTCTCCCTGCACTGAGGACTCCACATCTGGACGCAGCACTGCAGGTGAGGCCTGACCAGCGCAGAGCAGAGGGATGGGGGATCTCCTCCCTTGGCCCGCTGACTGCGCATCTTTGGATGCAGCCCAGGATACGGTTGGCTTTCTGGGCTGGAAGGGCCCATTGCTGGCTTGTGTCCAGCTCCCACCCACCAGTACTCCCCAGGCCCTTTATGGAGCAGGACTACGCTCAGTCCTTTCATCCCCTAGCATGTTTGGTGGTGCTGTTCCCTCATCCCAGCTACTGACCCTGCACTT
>NW_011277672.1:0-494 GCF_000146605.3 Meleagris gallopavo
TCCAAACAGAAAGAAGACAACATTGGGACATGGCTCTGACATACCATCAGCACTGGGGAGACCTGAAAATGGGAAAGGAAAGCACCCAGTGAAAGCAACGTGAGCACGAGGGACATCCGACACCAAGCTGAGAGCACCTCAGCAAGCATTTAAAAGGACACGTCAAGGATCAACGTACCTTGGCACAGAGACCAAGCTTTGGATATTGGCATCCACCTCCGGCTGCAGTTTCCTGCTGCTTCCACCAAGAGCCTGGCTAAAGTCCTGGCACCGCACGCGACGACCGCAGTGCCACGCTGCAAGCGTTTGGGCACAGGACAACAAAAGCAGAGACCGCCTTCCGGTAGGGACAGCAGTGTCACTTACCCCGCTCCAAGGATAAGGGCACAACCAATGCAGCAACTCAGGGGGGCCCAGAAGGCCAACAGCATCTGGCAGTGGACTCGGCAAAATAGAAGGAATAAAGATACCTTCATGTCCAGTAAGGTCCACGC
>NW_011277674.1:0-489 GCF_000146605.3 Meleagris gallopavo
TCCAGGCTCATTGGCTCATCTGTTTTCAATTGTACACAAGCTTCATTCCTTCCTTCTTGAAAGGGACCTGAACCAGACCTTAAAATGCAATAGGAAACACTTAAGCAGAAATAAAAAGCACTGTTCTAGCACTGGCAAAATTCTAGGCTGGATGCAAGACTGTCTCTTGGTCAATTAGGCTTTACAAATATGTGCTGGGGATACATCTGTGGGGAATGTCTCTTGTCTTGTTCTGGTGCCTGAAATGTCACCTATGTGTAATACGGCGAGAAGAAATTTGGCAGCAGCTCCTCTGCTGAACAAGATTTGCAAGCTACAGGTCTGTTCTGCAATGGTTGTACAGATCTTCAGCAGGAATAAATTCAGTCGGACTAGTTTTCCTCGGTGCACCGCTGCCAGGACCCCACCATACAACAGATCTTTTGCATTCACATCTATGGGGGGAGCTACAAGTGCAGCCTCCTAAACTGATGCAACGCCCTTTCTCTG
>NW_011277677.1:0-534 GCF_000146605.3 Meleagris gallopavo
TTTCTGGACTGGCCAGACAGGCGAGTTATATGGGGAGCAAGTTCTGGAGGTAATTTGTCTTTTCTTCCAATCTGCTTTAACTTCAGAAACTGGATAAGGATAGTTGAGGCTCCTCTAATTAGTGATTTAAGCACTGTTAAATCTAATGGAACAGATAATGGCACATCATGGGTCCCTCCTTCCTGTAATGCTTGTTTGCAAGTTACTTTTGTGAAGACTGTGAGGAGCTCACTTAGAGATTTAATGGGAATTACAAGGGGTTCACTTCACTCCATGGGTCCTATTCCCCCAGCCCTATAAGCTACATAGCTGGCGATAGGGTGAGGTGTATCTGCAGGCCCAGGTCTTACATTTAAGAAAACTCATGGAGCTCAGTAGCTATTTGCTTCATTCTGACTCTTCATAATATGGTCTCCATTACTTAAGCATACTTGCCACAAGTATTCTGTTTTCTCTGCTATATCTCTCTTTGTCAGTTGTAATGGATCCTAGGGGCAGTTCTCATAGTGCATTGTGGCCAACCACCTCGGGGTG
>NW_011277679.1:0-518 GCF_000146605.3 Meleagris gallopavo
GCGGCCGCCGGCGCAGACGCGGAGAAAGGCCGCTTCAAAATGCCCGACGTCAAGATGCCCAGCGTCAAGCTGCCCAAAGTCAAAGCTCCCCACGTGCAGGTCAGCCTGCCAAAGGCCGAGATCTCGCTGCCCAAGCCCAGGGCGAAATCCCGGAGGGCGGAGCCTCGCCCTGCAGGGCCCCGATGCCGAAGGCAGGCCTGGACGTGGCTGCCGGCAAAGCGGAGGGCGGCGGCATGAAACTACACATGCCAAAAGTCAAGGTGCCCAGCGTGGCCTTCTCCAAGCCGACCGTCAAGGCTCCCAAAGTCGACGTGGACGTCAGCGTGCCCAAAGTGGACGCCAGCCTCCCCGAGGCAGAGGTCAAGGCCGGCGCCGTCGACATCAGCATCTCGGCCCCCGACATCAAGCCGCCCTCCGTGGAGGGCTCCCTCGACCTCCAGGCGCCCAAGGTAGACCTGAAAGTGCCCTCTGCCGAAGGCTCGCTCGACGGAGCCGAGCTGGAAGCCGCGGGCCTCAAA
>NW_011277680.1:0-482 GCF_000146605.3 Meleagris gallopavo
GGACATAAGGATTTCAGTAGGAAATGATGAGATCACAAAGGGAAAAGAAAGATGATTAGTCTGTGTATGCATTTTAAGAGTTAAAAACTAAAACAGGAGGTAGAATAATCATGAGGAAAGTGTAAATATCTGAACAGAATTTTGTTTTGTAAGGATTTCTCTAGTTTTAAAACATACATCAGTAGATTTTGTTGACTTCCTTAAATGCCTAAAGCAAATTAAATTTTTTGAGGTTTAAAAAATAGTCTTAAAATACTAGAGAAAATATTCCAACAGGTACATGTGACCACAAAAAAGTGAGAGGGAGAATTGAAGGTAAACTGTAGTCTTCTGAGTGCATTGCGAGGATTTTATCAATTTATCCAGTAAAAAAAAAAAGTAATATAAGTTTACTTGAAAGGGGTACGTTCAAACTTAAAAAAAGAACATCGTGCCATCCTGCTGTATGTCTTATACTGCTGATTCCTGGTGCATATCTTTAT
>NW_011277681.1:0-351 GCF_000146605.3 Meleagris gallopavo
GCGCATACTGTTGGTTCATGTCCAGCTTCTCTTTCACCAGGACCCTCAAGTCCTCCTCAACAGGGCTGATTTCAAGTTTTTCTCCCAGTCTGTATAAGTACCTGATATTGCCCTGGCCCAAGTGCAGCATCTTGCACTTGGCCTTATTGAATCTCATTAGGTTTTCAAGGGGTCACTTCTGCATGGATATTACTGCAGAATTGAAATAATTTTAAGAGCTAACAAGTCACTACATACTAAGTTTAAAGTTGTAATATTGCCACTTGCAAAAGCTGTGAGGCCTAAATAATACCAAATATTAAGGAACACAACAAAGAGGCCAATGGGCAGAAATCTATTTAAAAAAAAAAC
>NW_011277682.1:0-477 GCF_000146605.3 Meleagris gallopavo
ACCTCATGTAAATATGGAAACAGATTCACCAAATAGATTAAAACACTATAAACCTTGCAAAATACTGTTCCTTAGCTCTTCTCTCTCCCTACCTTGTCTGGATCTGGGGAAGGTACAGCCACAGAGAGCTGTACAACACACTCTTTTCATTCCTGGGCTCTTTACACTGCCACACTGCTCTCACGTCCTTGCATTTGTGCAGACCTGAAGGTCCTGTGTTTCTCACAACAGTGCTGTTGTCTCTACAGCAGCACTCCAGGGCTGCAGTCAGTAGTCAGCAATATGAACCGCTGTGTCACAGTGGTCTCCTTGCTGGCACCACCATAACAGGAGGGGCTCATCAGAGCAGGACCAGAGAACTGGAGGCCTCTTCCAAAGCTGCTGTAAGGAATAGACCTCAGGAGCTGCTCCCTGAGAAGACCTTGAGCTCTTCTGGTGCTCTTCACTGAGCCATGGGGGCAGTTTCAGAGTCCCAAG
>NW_011277683.1:0-497 GCF_000146605.3 Meleagris gallopavo
TCGAAGGGAGCGCATAAGCAGGAGGGGGCAACGGCTGTTTAGGAGGGTGGATAGCGATAGGACAAGGGGAAATGGTTTTCAAGTGAGACAGGGGAGGTTTAGGTTGGTTATTAGGAGGCAGCTTTTCACGCACAGGGTGGTGGTGCACTGGAATGTGTGCTTTAGAGTCACTTGCAGGATGATCTGCTCCATGATCCGTGACCAGCACAGAGGTGAGACTGACATGCTGGTAGTTCCCTGCGTCACACTTTCTATCCTTCCTAAGAGGTGTGCCGTCACCTTTTTTCTCCTCAGCAGGGACTTGACCTGACTGCCTCGACTTGTGAAATACCATGGAGAGTGGCTCGGTGACTGCAGCGGTGAATTCCCTCGGAACTCTGGGACTCATCTCGTCAGGACCCAAAGACTCCTGGATGTTTGGGTCCTCAGGTGGTCCAGAACCTGATCTCCCATGGCAGTGTGGGATGGGAAGGGTCTGTGGGACTGAGGAAGCAATG
>NW_011277684.1:0-476 GCF_000146605.3 Meleagris gallopavo
GAGCAAATTGAGCCATATGCAAGAACAGCAGTGCACATAGTTTGATTGTTTCAATCTGTATGTGCTTTGGGTACGAATGAGCCTCCAATAACATAGGACAGGCATGTGACACAGGTACTGTTTCATGTTGTTCCAGTACCATACAATATGTCATCTCAATAATGTCACATGCAGTGATCCATGCACACAACATATTTTTAAATACAGGCTGGAGGCATGAGGCTAGAGTGTCCTCTCATAGTGACTCTACAGTAGCATTGTTTCACAGAATCACAGAATTGTAGGGGTTGGAAGGGACCTCTAGAGATCATCGAGACCAACCCCCAGGCCAAAACAGGTTCCCTACACCAGGTCACACAGGTAGGCGTCCAGGCGAGACTTGAATATCTCCAGAGAAGGAGACTCCACAACCTCCCTGGGCAGCCTGTTCCAGTGCTCCGTCACCCTCACCGTGAGAAGTTCTTACGCGCATTCGT
>NW_011277685.1:0-484 GCF_000146605.3 Meleagris gallopavo
GACATCTGCTGCAATCAGAATAAACAAATCAAATACTTCTGTCTCAAATATTTTTCAAGTAAGCTCTAGAAAAAGTGATATGCATTCAAGGAAATCTTACATCTCAGGAAAGCATTTGTTGCTGTTTGGTACCACATTGCTATTCCTATTTCCACATGGGACTCCAAAAGACACCAGCCAGAATGAATGACCTCAGTAGTGTTTTGAAGTCAGTAATTTTTATGGATATTTTTGAAGTTAGGTGTCTGATGAATTGATTACCAGAAATAGTATAAAAGACTTGAGCTGATTCCTTTGCCGATTACTTCAGCAGAAGTTAAGTTATGAGGATAGAATCATTGACCTTCTTGCCATTCTGTAAGTGATAACTTGGATATTGAAAAGATTCTTTAAGGTAAAAATGCTAATCTTATGCGGGAAACAAACAAACAAACAAACAAAACAAAACAAAAACAAAACAAAAAAAGAAAAAAAGAAAACCCCC
>NW_011277686.1:0-420 GCF_000146605.3 Meleagris gallopavo
CCTGCAGTCAGCAGGAGCAGATGGAAATAGCAGCACGTTCCCAGCTGCAAAACATGTATGGGGATCTGTGAGGCAGGCGGAGAGGGATATATATAGAGACAGACGTATGGATGATGCACTGCAACAGGGCCAGCACCCAAAACACTTCCAACGCCTGCAGCAGGTCCTGGATCCCAACCCCATGCTAGCACATATCCCAAAGCTCAGAAGGATGGGGAATCAGAATGCAGGGGGGAAAAGCATTGGAAAGGCAGGGAGATCTCTGCAAGCATCACAAGCTGTAGGCACAGGCTGGTGACACTCAGGGCCACCTGCATTCTGTGCCCTGCCACTGTTCCCCAGGGCAGACCCAGACTCCAAAAAGGTGACCAAAGCCCACGTTAGGTTCTTAACCCCGTGTGGCAGTGGCTCCAGCACTCC
>NW_011277687.1:0-475 GCF_000146605.3 Meleagris gallopavo
CCTTGTGATTCTATGATTGTAAAGCTATAGTCCAACCCTGGTGCTGCTGTGTGGCACAAAGCTCTGAGCAGTGTTCTGTACTGTTAGCATAAGGGAAGTCAGCGCCATGCAGTGCGATTTGTTACTGCTAGGTGAGAGGGGACGCGCCTTGGTGAGGAGATGGGCAGTGCTGGAGCTGCCCCTTCTGCTTCTAAGAGTGTGTCCTAAGTGGGATGTGAACACTGCTGCTCTTCCTCACTGCAGGTGCTTGGAGGATCTGAAGGTCTTGCAGAATCCAGGATGTCTGTCAGCGACTACCAGGAAATTCTCAAGTACTATGAATTACATGAAACAATTGGAACGGGTAAGCGTGATCTTTGTACAAAAACAGCATGCCTAACAGTCTGACTCAGCACTCTCTTTATCTGAGACTAGATGAGTTGCTCTTCTAAGATCCCTAAGTCAGGTTTCATGTGCATAAACTTGAAATTGAATT
>NW_011277688.1:0-482 GCF_000146605.3 Meleagris gallopavo
GTGGGAGCTGGACACAAGCCAGCAATGGGCCCTTCCAGCCCAGAAAGCCAACCGTATCCTGGGCTGCATCCAAAGATGCGCAGTCAGCGGGCGAAGGGAGGAGATCCCCATCCCTCTGCTCTGCGCTGGTCAGGCCTCACCTGCAGTGCTGCGTCCAGATGTGGAGTCCTCAGTGCAGGGAGACATGGAGCTGTGCGAGTGCATCCAGAGTACAGCCACAAACACGAACCCAAGGATGGAACCCCTCTCCTGTAAGCAAGGAGAGCTGGGCTGTTCAGCCTCCTGGAGAAGTGAAGGCTCCAAGGGAACCTGCTAACAGCCTTTCAATACCTAAAGGAAAGTACAAGGGAAATTGAGGTGAAATCTAAGGAAAATGTCTTGTACAGTGAGGGTGCTGAGGCAGCGGCACAGGTTGCCAGAGACATTGTGAATGTGCTGGCCCTTTCAAGGGGAGCCTGGCTCAGACTCTGAGCAACTTGATC
>NW_011277689.1:0-518 GCF_000146605.3 Meleagris gallopavo
TGTTTGAATCAGTGAGGTTTCCTGGACTGAGTGCAATTTTCAAAGTAAACATATTAATGAGAGTATGCTAACACACCTGCATTCTCTATCCAAACTTTTCTTTCAGAAATATTCTATACACAATTGTTCTTTACAGAATAAGCTCTAACATGTGCAAAGTTATAAAACATAAGAAAATGTAGTAACAGGCCCTGAATCTCAGAGCGGTTTTGTGGTTTTTTGGTGTGTAGGTGTTGGCATGCCCTTTGCTGTCAATCAGCTCTGCCAGTGAAATGAAGAGGTCACAACCTCAACCCTTTGCAGCTGGCACATCAGAAGACTGAGAGAGGAGTAGTTTGCATTAAATGGTCTTGCATGAAGAGAACTTGATAAACTGTCTCTGATGTCACTGTTTCCATGTAAACACTTGAACAGGACCTACTGGATTATTATTATTATTTTTTAATTCTACATTTGCTGTTGTTTTGGTTTATTTCTAAAATTGTTTATTAATTCAAATACATACAAGTTACAGTCAC
>NW_011277690.1:0-482 GCF_000146605.3 Meleagris gallopavo
AAAGACAAAGAACCAACAAGTATGAAACAAAGACGACGCAAAGCAAACAAAAAGCCTCACTGCAGAAAAGAACGAAGGACAAACCGCAATACAAGGAAGGAGAAGAAAGCAAAGCAAAACGAGGTCGAGAAATACAACAGGAAAGCCAATGAATTC
Source organism: Meleagris gallopavo (assembly GCF_000146605.3). Lineage (NCBI taxonomy): Eukaryota > Metazoa > Chordata > Aves > Galliformes > Phasianidae > Meleagris > Meleagris gallopavo. Next base: position 157 of record NW_011277690.1, read on the forward strand.
AATGCACTAGCATGGCAGAGCAAAGAAGCCTAGCAAAGTAAACAGATACAAACGCTCAGCAGGGCTTCGCAATGGAAAGAAAGAAGGAAAATTTAACAGCAGTGCAAGGCCACGATGCCAACAAAAACCAAAGAGCAAACCAAAGCCAAGCAACACCACAAAAAGTAAAAGAAGGACCAAGTGCTGAAATGCCAAGGAAACCAAAGCAAAAGCACTTGAAAATCCTCACAAACAGAGGGGAATACGCTTAGGAAAGGAAAAAGCACTTCCAAGAACAGAAACAGAAGGGGAAAAAAATACAACACCAACTGAAAAATAAGCCCAAT
>NW_011277691.1:0-454 GCF_000146605.3 Meleagris gallopavo
AGCACTGCCTCTGCTGGATCACTGCCCTGCCCAGGGGAAGCAAACCCTCCCTGTCCTTGTCTGCGTGTCCTTTTTGTTTCTGGTGGGAAGAGCCTTATGTCTGGAATCAGTCAGTGTGCACTGGAAATTTGGTAGTTAATGCAGCAGACTTCAAGGAATAATCATGAAGCTGTTGTCTTCTAGGCGCTGCTGGCTATGGAGAGCCAGGGACACCTCAAGGGGGATCAGTGGGGAAGAGTAAATGACATTCTCTGCTGCTGAGCTTGGCCTGGGTTCTGTAACAGACGGAGCTCATACAGGCATGCAGCTGTGCCAAGGAGCAGCTCTTTGCTCAGCACAGCAGGGCTGGGAGCACGATCTGCTGGTGAGAGGGAGAAGACAAAGGAGAAGAGTTGTAGGCACTTAGGCAGGCTATGACACAGTGCAAATCTCACAGCCCTTGAGGAGGGAAGCC
>NW_011277692.1:0-412 GCF_000146605.3 Meleagris gallopavo
CCACTCCTTACACCACATCCCTGTGTGTGACAGTTTTGAGGTATCTGAAGACAGTAAGGATTCAGCAGAAGGGACTGAACCCCAAGTCAGCATCTACAGTGTAGACATCTACTCTGAACAAAGAATCTAAGCTTCCATTACAGCTTATGGTAACCTAGGGTATAATTTAGTTGTCTAAATACCAGACCACTTTTGAGACATTTAGGGATAGACATGATGTTCTCATGGAGACAAATAACAATTATTATTATATTATTTGTATTATATTATTATTACGTTTATTTGTTTGAATGTTATTATAATTATTTGTATTAGTATTGATATTATTATTATTACTATTATTATTATTATAACACAAATAAAAGAAAAAAACAACAAAATACTACTGCATTAGGGTTTATGATCTCATGAT
>NW_011277694.1:0-495 GCF_000146605.3 Meleagris gallopavo
CGTTCCTTGACGTACGCTGTTAAAACTGTGGAGATAAGTAAAAACAAGAGAACGTTAGAAAGCTGAACCAATGTGAATGTTCTGGGGCCAGCTGGAACACTAGCAAGAAAACTACTGGCAGTTATATTTTGTGAAACCAAGTCTCTAAAGCTTATATCCATCTGTCCTCTAGAGGCAAGACTATTTGCAAAAACCACAATTGGAACTTAATTATAGGAATTAGAGGTTTGTGAAAGTAAATTTCATTCTAAAGAATCCCAGCAAGGGGTGTCCAAGAGCCATTTAAAGTCTTGAGACCAATCCACCAGAAAATGGCTAGCTAAGAGTTACTGTTGTTTGTCTGATCAGAAGATGCTCTTTGTTTTAGCATCATTTATATTTCAGTGCCATTCTCACCACAATTTTCCTTGAAGCCACAAAACAAAACCAAAAAAAATTTAAACAAGAAGACCTCAAGATTTCATTTTTAGGTCAATTACTGAGACATGACTGTTT
>NW_011277695.1:0-479 GCF_000146605.3 Meleagris gallopavo
AGCCAGCCATTACAAACCTTAAGTTTTCATAACTATGCAAGGGCTGATCCAAAAGGAATGCCTCCTATTTTATAATGCTGGCCACAGCGTCACAGGTGGACACAGCAGAGGTTGAACCTTCCTGCCAGCACTCAGTTCATTTTGTAGCCAGGCGACAGATGGCAGCAGAGGGCCAGGATGACAGCACAGCACCTGACGTGGAGGTGCACACGGAGCACAGGGCTGTCACTGAACTCCTCCGCACTGAACAGAGCATTTATGAAGACCAACACGTGGATGTGAGCGCAGTGAGGCTTCAGCAGTGGCAACAGCGATGCAAAAGACAAACCACCCAAACAGCCAGATTGTTTTTTCTTTTAAACAAGCACAGCATGCAGGCACTCGTTCAACACTGGAAAAAAAGCATAGCTAATGGTGGTAACCGTGTTGAAAACAGAGTTTGTAGCTGAGAATTCACTCTATGTATCTGTTGTCATTTC
>NW_011277696.1:0-449 GCF_000146605.3 Meleagris gallopavo
CAAAAGAGGACATCTTCTCCCCAAAGAATGCTATTTCCTCCCGGAAACAAAGCAGCTTTCTCACAAATGGGTGGCATTTTCCAACCAACTATGCTACTCTCTCCCAGAAAGAGCACTTTTCTGACAAGTACCTTCCCTTTTCTCTCAAAAAATACTGCTGGACACTCCTCAACAGGACATTTTCTCCCATCTACACCCCGTTTTCTCCCCAGAGGACCCCCTTTTTCACACCAAAAATACCACACTTGCCCTCCAAGAGAAGTCAGTCTTTCCCACAATTGTCCACTTTTCTCCCACGTACTTGTCATTTTCTCCCAGAAATACCACATTTCACTTGGAAATTGGGCCTGTGCTTCCAAAAAGATGATATTTTCTCCCAGGCATACCTGTTTTCTTCAACCAACTCACGTTTTCTCCCAAAAAGACTAGATGACAAGACCAAATTGGAC
>NW_011277698.1:0-483 GCF_000146605.3 Meleagris gallopavo
AAAAGCTCCACATCATTCCCGTGCTGGAGCCCCAGGCCTGGACGCAGTGCTGCACATGGGGCCGCACACCAGAGCCGAGTCGAGGGGGACAATCACCTCCCTCTCCCTCCTGGTCGCTCCTCTTTGAATGCAGCCCAAGATACAGTTGGCCTTCTGGGCTGCAAGTGCACACTACTGGCTTATGTCCAGCTCTTTGTCCACCAGGATCCCCGAGTCCTCCGCAGGGCTGCTCCCAAGGGCTTCTACGCCCAGTTTGTACAAGCATCTGGGTTTCCCCTTCATCAGGGGACATCAACAGTGGGGTTGAGTGCACCCTAAGGACACCAAGCTGTGGGGTGCAGTGACACAGCAGAGGGACGGGATGGCCATCCAGAGAGACCTCAACAGGCTGAGCAGTGGGCACAAATCCAAGTGCAGGGTCAGTAGCTGGGATGAGGGAACAGCCACACCAAACATGCTAGGGATGAAAGGACTGAGCGTAGT
>NW_011277701.1:0-333 GCF_000146605.3 Meleagris gallopavo
TCTGGCTAAGATTCATTGCTGTGAATCATGAGTAACTATGAGTTATGCTATCAGTTGAAATGTAGGAATGTAGTCAGGGCCTACAGGGATGCAACGAGGAAGGCTAAAGCCCGTCTGGAATTGAATCTGGCTAAAGTGATAAAGGATAATAAAAAAAGGTTTCTTCAAGTATGTTAACAGCAAAAGGAAAACTAGAGAGAATGTCGGGCCCCTTACTAAGTGGAGGGGGGGGTTCGTGGTAACGGGGGAGTGCTGAGAAGGCAGAGATACTGAATGCCTTCTTTACTTCCGTCTTCAGTGAAAGGCTCTCCCTCACGGTTTCCCACACCCTGG
>NW_011277702.1:0-483 GCF_000146605.3 Meleagris gallopavo
GCGCATAAGCAGGAGGGGGCAACGGCTGTTTAGGAGGGTGGATAGCGATAGGACAAGGGGAAATGGTTTTAAAGTGAGACAGGGGAGGTTTAGGTTGGTTATTAGGAGGCAGCTTTTCACGCACAGGGTGGTGACGCACTGGAATGTGTGCTTGAGAGTCGCTTCCAGGATGATCTGCTCCATGATCCGTGACCAGCCCAGAGGTGAGACTGACATGCTGGTAGTTCCCCGCGTCACACTTTCTATCCTTCCTGAGAGGTGTGCTGTCACCTTTTTTCTCCTCAGCAGGGACTTGACCTGACTGCCTCGACTTCTGAAATAGCATGGAGAGTGGCTCGGTGACTGCAGCGGTGAATTCCCTCGGAACTCTGGGACTCATCTCGTCAGGACCCAAGACTCCTGGCTGTTTGGTCCTCAGGTGGTCCAGACCTGATCTGCCATGGCAGTGGTGGGAGTGGGAAGGGGTGTGGTGGGACGTGGAGG
>NW_011277704.1:0-402 GCF_000146605.3 Meleagris gallopavo
AGATGATCAGAGGGCTGGAGCACCTCTCTTAGAAAGAAATGTTGAGGGCACTGGGATTGTTTCTGTGGGAGAAGAGAAAGCTCTGGAGATAGCTCATGACAGCCTTCCAAGACTCGAAGGGAGCGCATAAGCAGGAGGGGGCAACGGCTGTTTAGGAGGGTGGATAGCGATAGGACAAGGGGAAATGGTTTTGAAGTGAGACAGGGGAGGTTTAGGTTGGTTATTAGGAGGCAGCTTTTCACGCCCAGGGTGGTGACGCACTGGAATGTGTGCTTGAGAGTCACTTCCAGGATGATCTGCTCCATGATCCGTGACCAGCACAGAGGTGAGACTGACATGCTGGTAGTTCCCCACGTCACACTTTCTATCCTTCCTAAGAAGGTGCGCTGTCACCTTTTTCTT
>NW_011277705.1:0-407 GCF_000146605.3 Meleagris gallopavo
CATGTATGTTATTAACTTAATCAAAAGTGTCTACATTTAATTGAAAGCATAAAAGAGATAAGACAACATCTGTATGAATTCGATTTATTAAATTAACATGCAAGGAATTTGCAGTAAGCTCTTTCTATGAAAAATCCAATAGAAAGTTACTTGTAATAAAAACGGTAATAAGCATTTTAGTTCAGTAAATATTGAAAAAAGTAGATTGTATGTTTTATTGGACTAAATAAGAAAAGCTTCACAGGATCAACTACTCCTATAAAAATTAAAGGAACTCCGTTTTGAAATAGTTATGAGTACTATTTCAATTTTCTAAATGAACTCAGTAAGATACTGGAAAGTCATTGAACAGTATCTCTTCCCCAGATTTCTATACGGGTCGTTTTAAATTAGGGCGATTTCTATTG
>NW_011277706.1:0-482 GCF_000146605.3 Meleagris gallopavo
GTGAGGTTCCGGGGCATGCCGGGAAACGCAGATTCCAGTTCCTTGCTGTTTCCACAGAGACCAACACATCTCTCCGTGCAGTTGTTACGGCACTTGGGAGCACCGCAGCTCTGCTGCCACCTGTTGGACACAATACAGTCATGAAGGCACTGCCCTGCATCCGGGCCTCTTGCACAAACCTGTGCTCCTTGCTCGGAGCACATGGCTGCACTCTGTGCACCATGTTGCTTACCACCAGAGAAGGCTCAGGTACCCAACACCATTTTTGCTTCCATCTTGGCTGAGAACTGCTCATGATGCACAGCCCTCATCTTTGGTTTGGTGAGGTGGGGACTGCCATTGCTTCCTCAGTCCCACAGACCCCCTTCCCATCCCACACTGCCATGGGAGATCAGGTTCTGGACCACCTGAGGACCCAAACATCCAGGAGTCCTTGGGTCCTGACGAGATGAGTCCCAGAGTTGCGAGGGAATTCACCGCTG
>NW_011277707.1:0-527 GCF_000146605.3 Meleagris gallopavo
AGCATTTCCACCACAGCATATTCTCTTAAATAACAGATGCCTTCTTCCATATCAGCCCATTTCTTTTTCTCAGGCATCAGATCATCTTTGAAGGGGTATCTTTCTTTTACAGCTAACAACATCTGCTTCCAGAGGGTAAAGGCCTGGTTCTGGCATGTACTAATACCTCTGTCAATGGCTGAGTCCCTAGCAATGCCACCCAGTTGGCGAGCTTCTCTACTATCCAGCCACACACTGTTGGCCCCATTGTCCCAACATCGAAGTAACCAAGTGGCAATAGGCTCATTTGGGTGACATGAAAAGTCTTTTCTCAGACTTCGAATTTCATTCATTTTCAGAGATCGATCAACAATGGTAACGATATCTTGCTCACCTCTTACTCTTTCGGGACTTCTTGTTGCCCTCATTGGCGCCGGTGACCGTGGTCTTACTGAGGGCCCCTCCCTCGGACTTAGGGTGCTTCTTGTGGATCTTGGAGCCACCCTCTGGACCTCTGTCCTCTTCTTTCTTCTCTTCTAATTGTAGTC
>NW_011277709.1:0-481 GCF_000146605.3 Meleagris gallopavo
TCTGCTGAAAAAAGACTCGAGCTTCCTCTTGGGAAAGGTGGTCCTTAGAAACAATGGAATCAAACAGCTCCCCTCCAGGACAACACTGTCAGGAGAAAGCTCAAGTTATCTGACAGTGTATTTAGAATGTATCAGAGAAGGATAAGGAACAATGAGAGCACAGAAAGCACAGCACAGCATGGACAGGATGCTCTTCCATTCCCTGTGCTCAATCAGAGCAGCACACACGAGTGCTCCAGTTCTGCCATGGGCCATCACTGTGGCAGACCACACAAGCAAAGACATCTGACCCTTGCCTCCAATTGTGCACCTGAAGCATTGCACTCAATGTCGTGGGTGGCACAAATCACTCAGGAGATGACAACAACCTGGGGGCTCTGGTGTCCTGCAGACCTTGCAGATGCTGCTTTAAAAACCTGAAGTCTAAGTTAGGAATTAAAACCAGTTCACTTACTGTGAATGCTGATTAGTGGCTTTTACA
>NW_011277711.1:0-494 GCF_000146605.3 Meleagris gallopavo
TTCTTTTTGTACTGGGGAGCCCAGAACTGGACACAGTACTCCAGATGAGGCCTTACCAGGGCAGAGTAGAGGGGGAGGATCACCTCCCTCGACCTGCTGGACACGCTCTTCTTAATGCACCCCAGAATGCCATTGGCCTTTTTGGCCACGAGGGCACACTGCTGGCTCATGGCCAACCTGTCGTCCACCAGGACGCCCAGGTCCCTCTCTGCAGAGCTCCTCTCCAGCAGCTCATCCCCCAGCCTGTATTGGTGCATGCAATTATTCCTCCCTAGGTGTAAGACCCTACGCTTGCTTTTGTTGAACCTCATCCGGTTTCTTACTGCCCAGCTCTCCAGCCTGTCCAGGTCTCGCTGAATGGCAGCACAGCCTTCAGGCGTGTCAGCCAATCCTCCCAACTTCGTATCATCAGCAAACTTGCTGACAGTGGCCACTGTCCCCTCATCAAGGTCATTGATGAAGATGTTGAACAAGACCGGACCAGCACAGACCCC
>NW_011277712.1:0-330 GCF_000146605.3 Meleagris gallopavo
AGTTAAATGTTAGAACAGCCATTTTACTGCTCTCTACATAGGCTCTGCTAGAGCTCTTTCCAGGTTTTAAATGCTCGACCTTGGAAGGAATGTGCAAAGAGCAGCCTAGCACTGTATCCAATGCTACAAAATCCCATTTTTGGACCACGCCTACCTACTAGTATTCTGCCATTGTATTTCTTATTCCAGCTTCATGTGGCATATGGATGAGTTTCATCTCATTCAACCTTCCTCCTTGATGGTTTAAAGGTTTATTTTTATCTCATTCTGTACATAAAAATAGAATAATATTAGTATTTGGACACTTTTTGTAATGACACAGAGATGTAT
>NW_011277713.1:0-410 GCF_000146605.3 Meleagris gallopavo
GTTGTGTGTCTGTACCTCTCTTGGGTGCTGTGCCACACTCCGTGCTCCTCCCCTGGCTTTGCACATGGCTGCGCTTCAGAGGAAGGCCACTGGCATCAGCTTCTGACAGAAAGGACACAAGAAAGACATGAAGAGCCTCTCTATGGAGGAAGATTTGAGCACTGCCAGCCACAATCTTCTGGTCTCCAAGAGCAGTTTTGTCAATTGGCCTTTCTGCTGCTACAGCCTTGCGCCACTTCTGCACTCAGCACAGAACTGCAGCGTCCTTTCCTCTCTCCTCCATCACACACAGCCCTGCGTGCAGCCCTGTTTAGAGGCGGTACCCATAGCACAGCTCACAAGAGCTTCTTACCTGCGGAGGCTTTCCGTTCCGCCTTGCCCCGCACCATTCCACAGATGTACTAGGTTTT
>NW_011277714.1:0-454 GCF_000146605.3 Meleagris gallopavo
AACTGCTCATTATGCACAGCCCTCATCTTTGCTTTGGTGAGGTGGGGACTGCCATTGCTTCCTCAGTCCCACAGACCCCTTCCCATCCCACACTGCCATGGGAGATCAGGTTCTGGACCACCTGAGGACCCAAACATCCACGAGTCTTTGGGTCATGACGAGATGAGTCCCAGAGTTCCGAGGGAATTCACCGCTGCAGTCACCGAGCCACTCTCCATGGTATTTCACAAGTCGAGGCAGTCAGGTCAAGTCCCTGGTGAGGAGAAAAAAGGTGACAGCACACCTCTTAGGAAGGATAGAAAGTGTGACGCGGGGAACTACCAGCATGGCAGTCTCACCTCTGTGCTGGTCACGGATCATGGAGCAGATCATCCTGGAAGTGACTCTCAAGCACACATTCCAGTGCGTCACCACCCTGGCGTGAAAGCTGCCTCCTAATAACCAACCTAAACCT
>NW_011277715.1:0-514 GCF_000146605.3 Meleagris gallopavo
AGTGAAAAGCCTCTCCCGCAGGAATCCCACACCCTGGAGGTTAGTGAGAGGGTCTGGGGAATGGGAGACTTCCCTTTAGTCAGGAAAGAGGACGTGCGTGAGCGCCTAGGCAGTACTAAGGTCCACAAGTCCATGGGACCTGATGGGGTGCATCCACGTGTGCTGAGAGAGCTGGCGGAGGTCATTGCCGAACCGCTCTCCATCATTTTTGAGAGGTCCTGGACAACAGGGGAGGTCCCTGAAGACTGGAGGATAGCCAATGTCACTCCGGTCTTCAAAAAGGGCAAGAAGGAAGATCCGGGTAATTATAGGCCTGTCAGCCTCACCTCTGTCCCTGGAAAGCTGATGGAACAGCTTGTGCTGGATACCATCTCCAGACACCTGGGAGAAAAAGGAGGTTATCAGGAGTAGTCAGCATGGGTTCACCAAGGGGAGGTCGTGCTTGACCAACTTGGTGGCCTTCTATGATGCTGTCACATGCTGGGTGGATGGGGGCAGAGCGGTAGATGTAATC
>NW_011277716.1:0-559 GCF_000146605.3 Meleagris gallopavo
TCTTGTAAGAATACTTTGGGGGTTATGTTTAAATTGGTATTTGTCTGAGAAGAATTTGGAGTCCTCCAAAAAAAAAGCAAGAAAAAAGAAAAAAGGACAGGTAGACATGTTCCGAGGAGAAAACAACATTTTCCATAACTTACAGACATAAATGAAAGTTGCTAGAAAATAACCTCACATTTTGCATGTATAAGCCTATTGATTTCTATGAACCCAAACCCTCTCCGATAGAAAAGAAAGCAACAAGACAGGAAATTACAGTGAACTGGGCCAATCCCCACAGGCCAGAATCAATCAGATATTGGCCAGGCCTACTCTGAGAAGAGCTGTAATTCTGCTGGAACACCGGACAATGTATTAGCACATTATATTAAAAACTCACAGTAGGATTATACAAGAACAATTTTATCCCTTTGTTACCTACTGGCATTTTCAATCAGAGATCTGACCAAGGAATAGTTAGGGAAAAGCTTAGGGAGCAGTTCAATAAAAATGACCTGCCTTCCATATACAGGGTGTTCCGAAGTCTCTGTAACTAACTGCTCTTACAGATAACATT
>NW_011277718.1:0-501 GCF_000146605.3 Meleagris gallopavo
GCCGTGTGATGGCACTCGAGACAACGTGCTCCACGACCTTCCCTTGTACCGAAGTCAGACGGAGGAGCCTGTAATTCATCGGAGAGTCATAGAATCATGGAATCATTTGAGTTGGAAGGGAGCTTTAGAGGTCATCTAGTCCAACTCCATTGCAATCAACAGGGACATCTAAAAACTCGATCGCGTGCTCAGAGCCCCGTCCAGCCTGACCTTTGTCTTACATTCTTTTACCGTCAGTAGCCCATTTGTTCTCTCTCCTTATCTTAATTGGGTAGACTCTTCCATCTGCTTCTTTGTGCCGGTTGGCTGGTCGATCCCGTAGCCCTGTCACAATTTCTGCCACGCTGGTCTTTTGCCTGCCTCCTGCGCAGCAACGCTTGGCCCTTTCATCACGACAACTAAGTTGCATCCAGTCCAGCCCTTCTGTAACACAGAGGGCTCCCTTGCAGAGGGCTCCCTTGCCTCCTGTCCTTCCCTGCCTGTGTCTGCACTCCGGTCATG
>NW_011277721.1:0-457 GCF_000146605.3 Meleagris gallopavo
TGAAGGGCTGCTAGGTGTAAGAGCAGCATGTGAATCTGGAGACTGCTTCCTTTGGGGTGTGGGGTGAGCCCTTAGAATGGGGTGAGTGATTCCTGCTTGATTTCAGAGCTGTGAGCTCTGCTTTTCTGGAGGATCTCAAGCTGGATGGCTGTAATTAATAGGGCTATGTGCTAATTGCATCCATGCGGTGGGTGTTTTTAAGGGCATTGTGTGCATCCTTGTTGTGTTGTAAATGATGTTCTGCGTCTCTTCTGATTTCATTTTGCAGCCTGATGGAGTTGAAGGATTGCCTGGGCTCCTCCAGTCAGTGGTGTGAGATGTGTCCAGCAGGTAATGAACATCGTGCACCCCATGTTGGTGCGCTGCTTGTACGCAGGTAGGTTTGCGATGTGATCCGACCTCCCCCACTGCTGACCATCCACAGCTAGATCAAGTTGCTCAGAGTCTGAGCCAGGCT
>NW_011277722.1:0-472 GCF_000146605.3 Meleagris gallopavo
TGGAGACCTGTAAGCAGTGGTGTCCCCCAGGGGTCTGTGCTGGGTCCGGTCTTGTTCAACGTCTTCATCAATGACCTTGATGAGGGGACAGTGGCCACCCTCAGCAAGTTTGCTGATGATACGAAGTTGGGAGGATTGGCTGACACGCCTGAAGGCTGTGCTGCCGTTCAGCGAGACCTGGACAGGCTGGAGAGCTGGGCAGTAAGAAACCGGATGAGGTTCAACAAAAGCAAGCGTAGGGTCTTACACCTAGGGAGGAATAATTGCATGCACCAATACAGGCTGGGGGATGAGCTGCTGGAGAGGAGCTCTGCAGAGAGGGACCTGGGCATCCTGGTGGATGACAGGTTGGCCATGAGCCAGCAGTGTGCCCTCGTGGCCAAAAAGGCCAATGGCATTCTGGGGTGCATTAAGAAGAGCGTGTCCAGCAGGTCGAGGGAGGTGATCCTCCCTCTGCTCTGCCCTGGTAAGG
>NW_011277723.1:0-626 GCF_000146605.3 Meleagris gallopavo
CGGGGCGTGCAGGAGGCCGTGCGGGGCCGCAGCCCGCGCCTGCTGCGCGGTCGTCCGCTACGGCGGTGCGGGCCGGTGCTGAAGGGCGAGAAGGGCCCCGTAGTAAAAACGCGAGGAAAGGGCTTCGCAGGGACTAAGGATGGGGGGAGAGGGAGGAGTTAGAGACAGCTTGTAGGAGCAAGAATGACAGAAAAATAAGGGATGGCAGACTCCGGGTCTGGGATAAGGAGGGGCTGAAGGCCGCAAACAGAAGGGTTGGAGAACAGCCCGAGGACGCCTGGCAACGAGGCGATTCGATGTCCGCAGGGCGAGCTGAAGCGGGGCTGGGGGGGCTGCCCCTCCCGCAGGGTCAGAAGTGAACAGGGAGAAAGACTGCGAGCCTCCGCGGGGAAGATGAGGATTCTGCATCCCACGGCCACCATGAGGAGACCCTCACCGCTCACCGCTCACTGCGCACGCGCGAGGGGGGGCCGCGTGCTGCTGGGTTCTCGGAACGTAGGAACGTGGATCCCGAATTCCCTGGAAACTACTGATCACGTATCAGTTCGGCCTCTCGCTGCAGCACTTCTCCTGACGCTGTGCGAGTTAGGAGCAGCTCTCCCCCTTGCACCCGGAGTCGCAGCCCT
>NW_011277724.1:0-486 GCF_000146605.3 Meleagris gallopavo
GCTGGTCACGGATCATGGAGCAGATCATCCTGGAAGTGACTCTCAAGCACACATTCCAGTGCGTCACCACCCTGTGCGTGAAAAGCTGCCTCCTAAGAACCAACCTAAACCTCCCCTGTCTCACTTGAAAACCATTTCCCCTTGTCCTATCGCTATCCACCCTCCTCAACAGCCGTTGCCCCCTCCTGCTTATGCGCTCCCTTCGAGTCTTGGAAGGCTGTCATGAGCTATCTCCAGAGCTTTCTCTTCTCCCACAGAAACAATCCCAGTTCCCTCAACATTTCTTTCTAAGAGAGGTGCTCCAGCCCTCTGATCATCTTCGTGGCCCTTCTCTGGACCTGCTCCAAAAGCTCCACATCATTCCCGTGCTGGAGCCCCAGGCCTGGACGCAGTGCTGCACATGAGGCCGCACACCAGAGCCGAGTCGAGGGGGGACAATCACCTCCCTCTCCCTGCTGGTCGCACCTCTTTGATGCAGCCCAGGGA
>NW_011277725.1:0-514 GCF_000146605.3 Meleagris gallopavo
CCTTATTCAATACTATCCTGGAGAGGGAGAGAGTTTGTGAAATTGAAAAGGAGAGTCTCAGGGAAACAGTGCAAAATGAGCGAGAGAGTCTCCTGGTCGAGAGAAACAGCCTCCAATCTGAGAGAGATGCCCTCCGAATTGAGAGAGACTCCCTGCAATCCAAACTCAACAGTCTTCAATCTCAACAAGACACCCTCCAATCTGAGCTAGATACTCTCATAATCGAACGAGACAGGCTCCGAGCTGAACTGGAGGATGAGAGCATTGGAACTGACCAACCTGATCAACTACAGGAAGCACCACAATTGATGTCACTTGCCCCTGTAAGAGGACGGAAAATGAAACGAATCTCGACTCAGTTAGAAGAGAAGAAAGAAGAGGAGAGAGGTCCAGAGGAGTGGCTCCAAGATCCACAAGAAGCACCCCTAAGTCCAGGGGAGGGGCCTCAGTAAGACCACGGTCACCGGCGCCAATGAGGGCAACAAGAAGTCCCGAAAGAGTAAGAGGTGAGCAA
>NW_011277726.1:0-439 GCF_000146605.3 Meleagris gallopavo
GAAGAGGGGATTGTTTCACAGGCAAGAGACTACCTGAGTTTCTGATCTCGGATCATAAGAAAATTCAAAATCCTAAAGCATCTCAGTATTAAAACCTTCATCATATCCATCAAATATGCTCAAAGTCTTGGCTCACAAGCATTTGAAGCATTTGAGGCCATTTGAAGCATCTCTTCAAGCACTTCAAGCACGTCTGCCCAGAACAGGAGGCCAGAATCAGGTTAATTCTTTTTCTAGGCAGCATGGGATTTCTACCTGCCTTGGTATGCAGCAAAGACACCTGGCTTTGGTTTTATAATTAATGCAGCCAGAAATGGCCTCCTCTTACTGAACCAGTCAAAATTATTAGAAGTACTTCATGTTGATAAGGATTCCCCAATCTTTCAAAGTTTCTGCTTAAACAAGTGATATATAAAAATCCAAAAACAAACATACTTGT
>NW_011277729.1:0-497 GCF_000146605.3 Meleagris gallopavo
GCAGCCTTCAGTATCCAGAGGGCAGAGACGGGAAAGAATAGGGCAGACTCTAGAGCAGAGTCCGTGGCGATAGAACAAAGGGAAACGGCTTCAAACTCAGGGAGAGTGGATTTTGTTTGGATGTAAGGAAAAAGTCTTCTCCAGGGAAGGTGGTGAGGCACTGGAACGTGTTATCTAGTGTGGAGGCGGATGCCCCGTCCCCGGAGACTTTCAAGGCGAGGCTGGAGCAGGCCCTGGGCAATGGGATGGAGCTGTTGGTGGCCCTGTGCACTGCACGGGAGTTGGGCTGGGTGGCCCTCAGAGGTCCCTTCTAACTCTAAGCGCTCTGTGGTTCTACGGAATAGGGCACTCCTGCTCGGCAGGGTGCGGGAGCGACGGAGTCACCAGAGTGACACAGAGGAACAGTGCTGGGTAATTTATGCAGCTTTCTAACAAGCAGTCAGCTCCTTCCAGGCAAAGTGGGCAACTTTCTAACAACCAGTCATAACCGTTACGCG
>NW_011277730.1:0-511 GCF_000146605.3 Meleagris gallopavo
TCATCTCTAGTTGCTACAGCATACCCGGCCTTCTTAAGTCATATCACACAAAACTGCTACCATCGACAAATGTTTTCATATCTTTAATTTCATTTCCTCTCATTCTACCAGGAACACTTGGCACTTCATGATCCTGCTCAGAGATAACCAACAACTTTTCTTTTGATTGATTCAGTACTGCAGTAACCATACAGGGAATATACAAAGTTATTCTGTTTCCCAAAGTCAATTTTCTGGCCTCCTGTATAAGCAAGATTGCAGCTGCTACAGTTTATAAACAAGTGTTTTTTAACTTGAGGACTCTGAAGGACTTCCACATTCCAGTGTCCACACCAGGTTTTCCATTTTCTCCTTTTAAGACTTCATGCGGCTATTTATCAAGTTAAAATACTCTATCAAAGGCTCTAGGGTCTATAGTTCGGAAGAACATTTCATCTTACCGGTGCTGCTTCTGGCATCAGCTAGATAGTTATTGTTGCTGGTTTGGCTCATCTCAGTCGTCTAGGTATCT
>NW_011277731.1:0-454 GCF_000146605.3 Meleagris gallopavo
AGTAACTGCTCACTTGGTAGGAAAAACTTTGTTCATAGTTTTGATCAAAATATTTGAATTCAGAAAAAGGACAAACCCAGTTGCAATAAACTGAAAGTTTTATTTTGTATTATCTGTGTTTACCTTTAAATGTTTACAGAGGAAACGTGAGAGCAAGAACTAGGTGAAATATGCATCACACAAACCTATAATCAGAAACTATCTTTGCCCTATGTATTAGATGAGTAGGACAGATAGAAGGGATGGGAAGTTCTAAGAGCACAAACAGAGCATATGATGCAATGGAGTAGAAAAACAAAAGGTAATGGAAAACCAGAGAAAAAAATGAGACCACCAATTTGGAAAAGAGTAGAGTACTAAGAGAGAAAACGGTTTAAGGCAATCAACAAAAGTTGTGTTTTAGAGCTGCTTGTGCTGCCTTAAGTTTGTCAGTCTCCTCCCTGCAACTTTTTTT
>NW_011277732.1:0-386 GCF_000146605.3 Meleagris gallopavo
GAGAGCTGCGCTGGACTCACCGGGCAGCACGGCGTGGTGCAGGGGGATGCAGAGAGAACCCCAGGGTGCTCAGCAGACTTGCTGGGGCAGGAGGTTCTCCTTCAGCATGGAGCGCTGGAAGGCTGTGGGACTGCGGTGTCACCTCTGTCAGCTCTCATTCCAGTTCCCTCTTGGGAATAACAGAATGGTTATTTTGACATCATCTTCCAGTGGCGAGGATAGCCAAGACTTAGAAAAACACAGCACCACCCCCAGATCTGCGATGGCCGTGCTGCTGCTTGCTCTTATCTGTGCTTTTCCTTTACAGGACGCAGTTCTTTATTGTGGCCCAAGGCCCCCGTGGGCTTCTTCTCCTCCCACAAAGCTGCTCAGCCAGGAGGAGGCAC
>NW_011277733.1:0-490 GCF_000146605.3 Meleagris gallopavo
CCACCAGTACTCCCAGGCCTTATGGAGCAGGACTACGCTCAGTCCTTTCATCCCCTAGCATGTTTTGGTGGTGGGTGTTCCCTCATCCCAGCTACTGACCCTGCACTTGGATTTGTGGCCACTGCTCAGCCTGTTGAGGTCTCTGTGGATGGCATCCCGTCCCTCTGCTGTGTCACTGCACCCCACAGCTTGGTGTCCTTAGGGTGCACTCAACCCCACTGTTGATGTCCCTGATGAAGGGGAAACCCAGATGCTTGTACAAACTGGGCGTAGAAGCCCTTGGGAGCAGCCCTGCGGAGGACTCGGGGATCCTGGTGGACAAAGAGCTGGACATAAGCCAGTAGTGTGCACTTGCAGCCCAGAAGGCCAACTGTATCCTGGGCTGCATTCAAAGAGGAGCGACCAGCAGGGAGAGGGAGGTGATTGTCCCCCTCGACTCGGCTCTGGTGCGGCCCCATCGTGCAGCACTGCGTCCAGGCCTGGGGCTCCG
>NW_011277736.1:0-487 GCF_000146605.3 Meleagris gallopavo
TTGCCTGGCTGGTGCAGTTCAGTCGAAGATCCAAAGCAAGCCTGCAAGCATAGGGATGATAACAACTCAAAAGCAACCTTCTTGCCACAACAACTGCTAATAACTTGAAACCTAGCAGGACTTCAAAAGATTCTGCATAAGGCAGATCAAAACTACGACTTGTTTAAAAAATAGTAATAATAGTGAAGAAAGGTGTCATTATATATTTTTGCTATCTTCGGGGTATTAAAAAGATGACTAAACAAATCATCTCTGTTTCTACTTCTAAGATAGAGGCTTTCTATACATACCCTCGTTTCCTCCCTTAAGATAGAGGCTTACTATATATATTTGTAAGTTATCACAATAAATCATCCAAGAACCAAATGTTCTTGATGAGAATACAGATCTACCAGATAGAACTGTGGGGGAAGAGGGTTAGGACATTTTTATTTGTTTGCATCTCTCACAGTTCGCTGTCATAAGTTACTGTCTCTAAAGAAAGAAT
>NW_011277737.1:0-517 GCF_000146605.3 Meleagris gallopavo
TTGGAAGATTTTGACTTCTTCTTCAGATATGAGTTAAAACCAATAAGTGTTCTCAACACTTTTCTTTCTCTCTCTCTCGATGCACCAGTGACTTGGAGATAGAGGTACTGAGGAATTCACCAACATAATGTCTTAAATGAAGGATGTTAATTCATGACATAAGACATATTACATGGTGATTTTCTGATATCTTTAGAGCTCTGTCAATAGTCATCATTTCGGCTGGTACCTATTTCAAATGTTTGCTTTACCACATAACCCAATTTTAGCCATCTTCCTAATGGATGGAAAAGACATAGCTACCAAATGATGAGACTAATATCCTATGCAATTCACCTAAAAAACGTCTGGATTTTAAGCTACTTCTTTCGCATACTGAGTCAAAAATCACGAGCAAAGTCAATTCCAAAATTCCCCGTGCTTGGAATTCAGAAGAAATGTGTCTTTCCCTGAACCTGAAGATCTGGGAAAACTTGGAACTGTGATCTGTTAGATTTTCATTACACATTTTTAGAGG
>NW_011277738.1:0-390 GCF_000146605.3 Meleagris gallopavo
ACATCTAAAGCTAGATAAGTTCCCACACCCTTGTGGCTTGTCCTACCTTTCAATTATACACATGCTAGATTTAATGTTGAGCATTAGAAATCAAATAAATCACTACGTGCTGCCTTGGAAATTCATAGTGTTACATCAGACTTGGACAGAAGCAAAAAGGAAAGAAAAAAGAAGAATACTATGAATGGTATAATTCAGCACACTGGTAGATTTTTACTTCTTGATGTCAGGCTCTACTTCTACAAATCTCTCCTCAGTTCGTCTGACTGACTTCATTTTGTTTAGGGCTCACTTTGTGAGAGGCACATAAAGTCAACTGCTTTTGAATTTGTTGGAACAGATTCTCTGTGAACATCCTTAACAAATATGTAGAAGATTAAATATGTTACT
>NW_011277741.1:0-355 GCF_000146605.3 Meleagris gallopavo
GGCAGGGGCCAGGTCTTGTGGCAGCACGCAGAGCTTTAGCCCCTCTCATACAACTGAACTTCCTTGTGCAGGAGCTTCACCTGGCTCAAGTGGGGTTGGACTGGAAGGATCAGAGTCTCTCATGGAAAATGAAAAGCAAGCAAATTTTTAAGGGAAAGAAAAAATAGAAGGTTTTATCTCAAATTGGAAATTAAACATAAACAGATCGACTAAACTCTGCCAGCTTTCAGATAAATACACAGCTATTTGCTGAGCAGTGTCTGGGTCTTTTTCCCACCTGAAAGTCCTTATTCAGCATAAGAATATTGCTCTCCCAAAAACCACACTGAGCTGAGAGCTCAACTTTTCAGTGCGT
>NW_011277742.1:0-450 GCF_000146605.3 Meleagris gallopavo
TCCTTCACTGCAAAACATTTCCTTAGAGTTTGATCCATGTCTGTGCCACATGTGTGCTCCACTGTGCCTGTGTGTCCATAGCACATCCAGTGCCTGGGGGGTGTCACTGAGTCCCCAAAGGTCCCTGCTGCTGCCCCCAGTGGGGATGGTGGAGGAAAGCACAGTGGGGGCAGAGCATGGTACCCAAAGTGCGTGGTGACAGCTGGCTGGATGTGCTGGGGACCACAAGTGACATCCCATGTGGGACAAACCACTGGAGCCACGTGTGCTATGGTTGGCATCCCATGGGGGACACCTCACAAGGCCATGTGCTGGCAGAACTTTGGTGACAGTGTGTGACACTCGAGGGGTGATCGCCTGCGTGGGACACCACAGCAAAGACTGTGTGCAGTGCAGTGACCCTATCGGGAAGCCAGAATTGTCAACACAAATGGGGGGAAAATCTGTCAG
>NW_011277743.1:0-500 GCF_000146605.3 Meleagris gallopavo
AGCGGCAGACTGACTGGTGGAGTGGCTCTCTGCGAGAAAGGCGCAGAGTTTGCACTTCCCAGACTGAGGGAGTAGTGGACCCTTTCTCTCATCATAGTCAAACAGGAAGAGACAGCTTGAGAGGAGAGGAGGAATGGCAGCAGGTCTCAGCCTGGCGTCGCAGGCAACCCCTATCCCGACCTACCTCGGTTCCCCTGGTCCCTCTCTGTAACAGGTATGAAGCCCTGAAACCAGAGGGAGTGGTGAGTGATGATGACGTGGGAGCACTGCCACCAAGCTTACCTAAGGTGAGGCGGTCAGCTCCACGTTTGAAGACTGCCTCCTCCAAGAAGAAAGGAGGGTGATAGTTGTAGGCAACTCTCTTCTGAGAGGAACAGAGGGTCCAGTATGTCGGCGTGACCCTACCCGTAGGGAGGTGTGCTGCCTTCCTGCGGCCCAGGTCAGGGATATTTCTAGAAACTCCCCAGCCTTATCCGCCCCTCTGGTTATTACCCTTTATT
>NW_011277744.1:0-508 GCF_000146605.3 Meleagris gallopavo
TGTCCATCCGACAGCCTGTGGGTCAAACGTTGACAGTCAGTCGGTGGGGCGGGACACGCCTGAACCTACCAAAGGTTGCTGCACTGAAGGCACCTGCGATGACAACAACGTCTTCTACTGGGTGGACACCAACCTCCCCCAGATCATCACCTCCATTTTCTAGCAATCATGACATTAATAAAATCATCATTCCTACAGCCTGTGTCAGTATGGTAGCAGTGGGTTTGGGACAGTGGCAGCACTAAAGGCATTGGTGCAGGAGAGCGCTGCTGTACAGGGACTGGGGGCATGTTCCCAGGGAGGAGGAAGGGCGCTGGGCTGGGGATAAAAGAGGCCTCGGTGGCTGTGAAGTGTCCAGAGACAGCCATGCCCCGGGGGGAGAGAGGCACATTTTGAGAGGGGAACCTACGGTCCCTGTGAGGTCCCCCAGAGTACACGGGGAGGTCCCTTGAGTGCTGCAGCACGCTGGGAAGCATCCAGAGCACACTGGGAATCCTCAGCTGGGCCA
>NW_011277745.1:0-383 GCF_000146605.3 Meleagris gallopavo
CACAAACAGAGGGGAATACGCTCAGGAAAGGAAAAGCAGTTCCAAGAATAGAAACAAAAGGGAAAATAAAACAACACTGGAAAAAACAATGCATTGCAATGCAGAAGGAGCAGGAAACCAAGGCAGAAACCACGGAGAAAAACGAACATGGAAAACAAACCGAGGAAACCAACATCAACCCATGCAGCAGCAGCAGCCTCTGCAGCAACATGAAAATGCAAAAAAATACAAGGTCATGGCAAAGCACAGATGACCACCGAGTGTGCAGGAGGCCAAAATCTTGGCATCCGTGCCCGGGAGGAGGAAAGGGTAGCTACTGGGCATGCTGCTGCCTCCACCACACATGCACCTGCAGGGTCGCCAGCCCAGAAGGAGTCTGTGGC
>NW_011277746.1:0-502 GCF_000146605.3 Meleagris gallopavo
GAGCAGGTCCAGAGAAGGGCCACGAAGATGATCAGAGGGCTGGAGCACCTCTCTTAGAAAGAAATGTTGAGGGAACTGGGATTGTTTCTGTGGGAGAAGAGAAAGCTCTGGAGATAGCTCATGACAGCCTTCCAAGACTCGAAGGGAGCGCATAAGCAGGAGGGGGCAACGGCTGTTTAGGAGGGTGGATAGCGATAGGACAAGGGGAAATGGTTTTCAAGTGAGACAGGGGAGGTTTAGGTTGGTTATTAGGAGGCAGCTTTTCACGCCCAGGGTGGTGACGCACTGGAATGTGTGCTTGAGAGTCACTTGCAGGATGATCTGCTCCATGATCCGTGACCAGCACAGAGGTGAGACTGACATGCTGGGTAGTTCCCAGCGTCACACTTTCTATCCTTCCTAAGAGGTGTGCTGTCACCTTTTTTCTCCACACCAGGGACTTGACCTGACTGCTTCGACTTCTGAAAATACCATGGAGAGTGGCTCGGTGACTGCAGCGGTG
>NW_011277747.1:0-414 GCF_000146605.3 Meleagris gallopavo
CAGCCTGCAGGCACTGGCACATGTGGACCATGAGCAGAGTTTCCAGATGGGGCGTTTGCACCTCTCCTTGGCAAACACGCTCTGGAGGACCAGGCATGCTTCTGGAATCAGATGCTGCCCACTGGACATCCAGTAATGAGTTCAGCTGAATTCCAAGAACATTCTGCTATGCTCCCCCTGTTTTCTTTCAGGAGCTGTTGTCCCTGGAGCCTCATGGAGATGTCCAGGGAGAGCAGTGGGGAAGAGAAATGGCATCCTCTGCTGCTGAGCTGGGCTGGGCTCTGGGGGACACAGGGAGCTCAAGGAAGTGGGCAGTGCTGCGGAGAGACAACTCCAGGCAAAAGCAGCTTCTCTGCACCGCTCAGCAGGGCTGGGGGCACAGCCTGCAGGTGGCACGGGGAGAGGAGAGAAAGG
>NW_011277748.1:0-427 GCF_000146605.3 Meleagris gallopavo
GAGCCCCGCTGGTGTTTGTCACAGCACAGGGGCTGCGGGGGACGCCGGCAGCGCAGAGCGGGGAAAGCCGGGCTGTGTGTAGGCCAGGGCATGAAATCTTCCCTCGGCACATGCGTAGCTGCTGAGGTTTTCCCCCAAGTCTTCGTGCTCTTGGATAATAAGGCTCTGCAGCAAAAGCAGCGGGGCACTCCTGATAGCTGGGGCTCAGGAAAGGGCCAGAAGAAGAGGGTGGCCAGCAGGGACAGGGAGGTTGATGGTCCCCCCTCTCCTCTGCTCTTGTGAGGCCCCATCTGCAGTGCCGTGTCCAGGTCTGGAGCCCCAGTACAAGAAAGGCAGAGAGCTGTTGGAGAGGGTGCAGAGGAGAGCCACAGAGATGATCGAGGGGGGCTGGGAGCGGCTCCCCCTACGAGGACAGGCTGAGGGAGCC
>NW_011277749.1:0-483 GCF_000146605.3 Meleagris gallopavo
CCTTAGGGTGCACTCAACCCCACTGTTGATGTCCCTGATGAAGGGGAAACCCAGATGCTTGTACAAACTGGGCGTAGAAGCCCTTGGGAGCAGCCCTGCGGAGGACTCGGGGATCCTGGTGGACAAAGAGCTGGACATAAGCCAGTAGTGTGCACTTGCAGCCCAGAAGGCCAACTAGATCCTGGGCTGCATTCAAAGAGGAGCGACCAGCAGGGAGAGGGAGGTGATTGTCCCCCTGACTCGGCTCTGGTGTGGGGCCCCATGTGCAGCACTGCGTCCAGGCCTGGGGCTCCAGCACAGGAATGATGTGGAGCTTTTGGAGCAGGTCCAGAGAAGGGCCACGAAGATGATCAGAGGGCTGGAGCACCTCTCTTAGAAAGAAATGTTGAGGGAACTGGGATTGTTCTGTGGGAGAAGAGAAAGCTCTGGAGATAGCTCATGACAGCCTTCCAAGACTCGAAGGGAGCGCATAAGCAGGAGGGG
>NW_011277750.1:0-479 GCF_000146605.3 Meleagris gallopavo
GGAGCACCGCAGCTCTTCTGCCACCTGTTGGACACAATACAGTCATGAAGGCACTGCCCGTGCATCCGTGCCTCTTGCACAAACCTGTGCTCCTTGCTCGGAGCACATGGCTGCACTCTGTGCACGATGTTGCTTACCACCAGAGAAGGCTCAGGTACCCAACACCATTTTGGCTTCCATCTTGTCTGAGAACTGCTCATTATGCACAGCCCTCATCTTTGCTTTGGTTTGGTGAGGTGGGGACTATCATTGATTCCTCAGTCCCACAGACCCCCTTCCCATCCCACACTGCCATGGCAGATCAGGTTCTGGACCACCTGAGGACCCAAACATCCAGGAGTCTTGGGTCCTGACGAGATGAGTCCCAGAGTTCCGAGGGAATTCACCGCTGCAGTCACCGAGCCACTCTCCATGGTATTTCACAAGTCGAGGCAGTCAGGTCAAGTCCCTGGTGAGGAGAAAAAGGTGACAGCACACCT
>NW_011277751.1:0-497 GCF_000146605.3 Meleagris gallopavo
GGACGGCCTTCAAGAAGCTGCGGGTGGACGCGGCGCGGTGAGTGGCGCGGAGCGGTGCGCGGCTGTCGGTACCGCGGTCAGCAGAGACAGAGCGCTCTGACAGATCTCTGTCAGGTCCCGTTTCTCACCGCTGACTGCAGAGGAGCTCAGGGCCGCACACGGAGTCGTCGCAGCCCGGCACCGGAAGCCGCGGGGCCGAATCGGGATGCTGACACCGTGCGCTGCGGCACCGCTGTAACGCGGCACTCTCTCTTTCAGCAGATGGATCGCGGCTCAGCCTGTGGGCGACGGGACGGTTCTCACGGCGCCGAGGAGAAGAGCTGCAGATGGAGCCCAGCAACCGTCCGTCTGCTGCCAGGAAGCACGGAATGGGTAAAACACACCGTCAGCTGCACCCCACGTTTGTTCTGCTTTCGGTCACTTAAAACTTGCTCGCTGTTGCCAGTGAGAGTTCTCACGCAAGTGCTTCAGAGTACGTTTCCTCGCCCCTCCACCGC
>NW_011277753.1:0-464 GCF_000146605.3 Meleagris gallopavo
ACAGGTCCTATTGCATCATCATGAGCTGACACAGCAGCTGCATAAAGAAGAACCCAAACCAAGCAGATATTTTAAAACCCAGATCCTCCTTTCTCAGCCTCAGAGAAGCACAATCTAGAGACAAAAGTGAAGGACAGCTTTCAATTTTTCAGCTGAAATTTCAGTATTGCATTACATGTTGACAACCACGGGGGTACAGTACAGAGAGTGACAAGAAGAGAATTCATTTCTCCACCTCCGTGCTTCTAGAACTTTAGGATTACAGTTACTCAGTTATATACCAAGTTTGCCAGATACCAAAGCTGGAATAACTTCTTGGTGTTGCAAAAATTTAAGGTTTGCAAAAAGAATTACAAAATTCCGTGGTTCTGTGATTCTGAATGCAGACCCTATAGCAAGGCCAATGTGATACTAGAAACTTGATCAGCAGCTGATTTTCTGTAAATAATTCTTGACGAAAACGG
>NW_011277754.1:0-455 GCF_000146605.3 Meleagris gallopavo
GGGGGATCCCAAGTGCACTGAAGGGCTGGTAGGTGTAAGAGCAGCATCTGAATCTGGAGACTGCTTCCTTTGGGGTGTGGGGTGAGCCCTTAGAATGGGGTGAGTGATTTCTGCTTGATTTCAGAGCTGTGAGCTCTGCTTTTCTGGAGGATCTCAAGCTGGATGGCTGTAATTAATAGGGCTATGTGCTAATTGCATCCATGCGGTGGGTGTTTTTAAGGGCATTGTGTGCATCCTCGTTGTGTTTTAAATGATGTTCTGCGTCTCTTCTGATTTCATTTTGCAGCCTGATGGAGTTGAAGGATTGCCTGGGCTCCTCCAGTCAGTGGTGTGAGATCTGTACAGCAGGTAATGAACATCATGCACGCCATGTTGGTGCGCTGCTTGTATGCAGGTAGGTTTGCGATGTGATCCGACTCCCCCATGCTGACCATCCACAGCTAGATCAAGTTGCT
>NW_011277755.1:0-509 GCF_000146605.3 Meleagris gallopavo
GATGTTGAACAAGACTAGATCCATTACCCCTGGGGAACACTACAGCTACAGGCCTCAAACTAGAGTCTGTGCCACTGATTACTGCCTTCTGAGCTCTGCCAGTTAGCCAGTTCTCAATTCACTTCACTGTCCACTTACCTACCCCACACTTCCTCCACTTAATGTGAGGAAGTTATGGGAGGCAATGTCACAAACCTCATTGAATTCAAGATATTCAACCTCCAATAGGGTTGAAAAAAGAAAAAAAAGAGAAAACCTCAAGAAACAATATGCATCTCTTAGCATCTAATCATTTCTCTGAGATAGTTAAAGGAAGATAGTTAAAGAAAATTAACAGAACTCAACACAGTTAACAGAGAACAAGAGGAAAAACTCAATTTGGAAAAGGTTTTTTTTGAAAGAATCCAAACTTGTAGGATTATTCCATTAGATAGAAAAGCTAGGCAGATATGAGCTGATCAGAATTCCTCTTGAATTGCTATACCATTTCTTATGATTTCAGGCCCTTA
>NW_011277756.1:0-522 GCF_000146605.3 Meleagris gallopavo
GCCCGACGCTGATCTCTTCCTGCCCTGGTTCCTCCCTGGCTGAGTACTGCAGGCTCACACTCTTTCTTCACTAATCACACAGATACCAAGTAAGCACAAATCTTTGCCGCCCAGACACAAATATCTTCATTGGTTAATTGCCTTCTAACCGTTGCTTTCTTAACAAGTGTTTGATCATAACTCTCTGATGACTGTTTTACAACCATAGCCTCTTAATTGTTTAATTACCCCCTTGTCAATTACCCCCCTTTACACTGGTCAATATTCTGGTCATTTATTTGTCCTTGCATGAAGATCAGCTCGGAAGGAGGATGGAGGGGAGCATCCTGAAGCCTGCACGTGGCATCCTCACATTCCCCACAGAGTGGGACAGCTCTGCTTTGTGTCAAGGCCCTGACTCCTTGAAAGTTTGTTAAATCTATTTCACGCTTGCCGCTCGAATGAACAACTTCACTGTATGTTTCCTAGTTCAGAACACTGTACCCACCTTGTTTAAAACATTTAGAATCTATTGCAGCTTTA
>NW_011277757.1:0-481 GCF_000146605.3 Meleagris gallopavo
GCTGCACTCTGTGCACCATGTTGCTTACCACCAGAGAAGGCTCAACTACCCAACAACATTTTGGCTTCCATCTTGTCTGAGAACTGCTCATTATGCACAGCCCTCATCTTTGCTTTGGTGAGGTGGGGACTGCCATTGCTTCCTCAGTCCCACACACCCCTTCCCATCCCACACTGCCATGGCAGATCAGGTTCTGGACCACCTGAGGACCCAAACAGCCAGGGAGTCTTTGGGTCCTGACGAGATGAGTCCCAGAGTTCCGAGGGAATTCACCGCTGCAGTCACCGAGCCACTCTCCATGGTATTTCACAAGTCGAGGCAGTCAGGTCAAGTCCCTGGTGAGGAGAAAAAAGGTGACAGCACACCTCTTAGGAAGGATAGAAAGTGTGACGCGGGGAACTACCAGCATGTCAGTCTCACCTCTGTGCTGGTCACGGATCATGGAGCAGATCATCCTGGAAGTGACTCTCAAGCACACATT
>NW_011277758.1:0-489 GCF_000146605.3 Meleagris gallopavo
TGTCCAGCTCCCACCCACCAGTACTCCCAGGCCTTATGGAGCAGGACTACGCTCAGTCCTTTCATCCCCTAGCATGTTTTGGTGGTGGGTGTTCCCTCATCCCAGCTACTGACCCTGCACTTGGATTTGTGGCCACTGCTCAGCCTGTTGAGGTCTCTGTGGATGGCATCCCGTCCCTCTGCTGTGTCACTGCACCCCACAGCTTGGTGTCCTTAGGGTGCACTCAACCCCATGTTGATGTCCCTGATGAAGGGGAAACCCAGATGCTTGTACCAACTGGGCGTAGAAGCCCTTGGGAGCAGCCCTGCGGAGGACTCGGGGATCCTGGTGGACAAAGAGCTGGACATAAGCCAGTAGTGTGCACTTGCAGCCCAGAAGGCCAACTGTATCCTGGGCTGCATTCAAAGAGGAGCGACCAGCAGGGAGAGGGAGGTGATTGTCCCCCTGACTCGGCTCTGGTGCGGCCCCATGTGCAGCACTGCGTCCAGG
>NW_011277759.1:0-433 GCF_000146605.3 Meleagris gallopavo
ATCAGTACATCTAAATTGGACTGATGCCAAAATGAGTGCAATCAGAAACTGACATTCGTATCTGTTCGGGCTTGATGCTACCTGCATGAAACACGGAACGAGAGCCATCGCAGTGGCACCTTTGCACAACGACTGCAGCAGATGTGTACACTGGAAAATGTTGACCCTGTTACTCACGTACCCCCATTGCTCTCTGCAATGTGTGCTCTCTGTGCTCACGTTCTGTTATTTAATACACAGCTTGGTGATCAGCTTGGTAAAAAACTGGTAGCTTCTCCAAAACAATCTACGCCTCTGACAGATCAGCCTAGAGATATTTTCTTTAGAATCACCATTTATTTTAAAGGAAACTGATGTGCCTTCTCTAGCATTTGATTTAACTTTTATGAAGTTAAGAAAGGTTTTGCTTGTTGTGAGATGACATAGTCTGTAG
>NW_011277760.1:0-488 GCF_000146605.3 Meleagris gallopavo
ATGCCAGCATCCCAACTGCCTGCTTTAGAGCTTTCTCCTTCATTTTGTGTAACACTTTGTAACAGTATTTGCTCATTATGAAACTAAGAACACTCATTATAGAACTAAAAAATACCTCCAAGCCAAAAGTTATCCACTTCCGAGGTGCTACAACCCTTCAGTGAGCACATGCACTCTGGAGTTTTTAGCCTAGGCTTTTTGAAAACAAAACAGGACAATTTTACACAACTCAGAACAAAGGTATGCAATGATGAGAGGCACTCAAGCTCTGCCTGTAGGGTAAAACGTGGTATAAAAACAGCTGAAGAGAGGGGGGAAGATGAGGGAAGCAACCATGGGAGGGAAGTCAGAAGAGCTGATCCTTCTGGGATTGGGTCAACAGGCAGAGCCCCCTCTTCCCCCCAGCAGAGACACCAGCCAGGAGAGAGGTGCACACGCTCAGTTACGCTGAGTGCTGCCCTGGGACATCTCAGAAATCTCTATGGAGC
>NW_011277761.1:0-520 GCF_000146605.3 Meleagris gallopavo
CTGGGCAGCCTGTTCCAGGGCTCCGTCACCCTCACCGTAAAGAAGTTCTTACGGTGCCAAACTTCCTATGCTCAGCTTATGTCCGTTTCCCCTCGTCCTGTCTCCACGTACCACTGAAAAGAGACTGGCCTCACCACTATGGCCGCCACACCTCAGATATTTATAAACCTGGATCAGGTCCCCTCTCAGTCGTCTTTTCTCAAGGCTAAACAGACCCAGTTCAACTTAGCCTTTCTTCATAGGGGAGATGCTCCAGGCCCTTCACCATCTTTGTGGCTCTCCGCTGGACTCTTTCCAAGAGATCCCTGTCTTTTTTGTACTGGGGAGCCCAGAACTGGACACAGTACTCCAGATGAGGCCTTACCAGGGCAGAGTAGAGGGGGAGGATCACCTCCCTTGACCTGCTGGACACGCTCTTTTAATGCACCTCAGAATGCCATTGGCCTTTTTGGCCACAAGGGCACACTGCTGGCTCACGGCCAACCTGTTGTCCACCAGGACGCCCAGGTCCCTCTCCTGC
>NW_011277763.1:0-461 GCF_000146605.3 Meleagris gallopavo
AGGTGTAAGAGCAGCATCTGAATCTGGAGTCTGCTTCCTTTGGGGTGTGGGGTGAGCCCTTAGAATGGGGTGAGTGATTCCTGCTTGATTTCAGAGCTGTGAGCTCTGCTTTTCTGGAGGATCTCAAGCTGGATGGCTGTAATTAATAGGGCTATGTGCTAATTGCATCCATGCGGTGGGTGTTTTTTTAGGGCATTGTGTGCATCCTCGTTGTGTTTTAAATGATGTTCTGCATCTCTTCTGATTTCATTTTTGCAGCCTGATGGAGTTGAAGGATTGCCTGGGCTCCTCCAATCAGTGGTGTGAGATGTGTCCAGCAGGTAATGAACATTATGCACCCCATGTTGGTGCGCTGCTTGTATGCAGGTAGTTTTGCGATGTGATCCGACTCCCCCATGCTGACCATCCACAGCTAGATCAAGTTGCTCAGAGTCTGAGCCAGGCTCACCTTGAAAGGGCCA
>NW_011277767.1:0-376 GCF_000146605.3 Meleagris gallopavo
AAAAGAAGAGGGAAAACATGGAAGTCTTGGAGAGTCAGAAGCAATAGGAGAAGGGAGGTTTCTGGCAGGGCCAAATTGCTTTAAAAATTTCAATGTGTTTCTTTGAAAATGGTAATAATTTTACCCCAAGTCAGAATTATTTTCTCCCTGCCTTGAGAACTGTAACAAAATAATGGACTTATTTTGTTTTCCTTTTTTTTTTTTCTTCTATTATTTCCAAATTTCCTGTACTAGCTTCAGCAGAAACATGGCTTTTATTTCTGAGGAACATTTACTAGCTTTGATTTTTGTCATCTTTATTCCATCTCATGCATCAATTTTTATCAGCATGTAGGGAGAAGGAATGGGTGATGCCCATCCTTGAAAACATCAGTGG
>NW_011277768.1:0-416 GCF_000146605.3 Meleagris gallopavo
AGGTTGCCACATTCCTTGTCCCTTGCACTTCCTAGGGGCTGCTTGTGTAAATGTGAAGACTCCTGGCCAGCCGCCTCTGTGTAACCTGCTCTTGTGAGGACTGTTTGCTACTAGTGGACCAGGTGATCTCAGGGTAGCTCATTCCTCAGCCAGTCTTCTCCATGGTTTTTGGAACAGCCTCTTGAATGGCAATTCCCAGCTCCACTGCAGAACATGCCTGCAGTGGTGCTGATAGCCTTGGAAAATGACTCAACATTTCACTTTAGTTTAGCCTGAGAGAATTTCAAAACCTCAATCACCCTTATCCAATGAGTTGTGACAAGGTGTTTTGCTAGAGGAGTGATGTTGGAACAGATGACCTCCAGAGGCCTCAAACATGACTATTCTGTGATTCTGTAATTCTGAGATTATGATCT
>NW_011277769.1:0-389 GCF_000146605.3 Meleagris gallopavo
CAGATGGCAGAAAGCAGACAAAGGAAATTGGAAGCCTCTCAGTGAATGACAGTTCCAGTGGAAAGGTGCAGAAGACCAGCATGGAGTTAACGGAAAGAGGCGGGGTCACACACTGTGGCACCTCACTGCCTTTGCACTTGGTAGCCTTCAACTCTTTTCCCCTCTCCGTAGAGAGAAGGAAAAAGCAAAGCAAACCTCTGCAACTTCAGCGTGCTTGATAAGGGCAGCACCTACCCTACAGGGCGGGTACCACAGCACCTGCTTACCTCTTAGCTTGGAGCTCCGTGCTGCAGCAGGCCCAGGCTGTGCTGCTGGAGCCGGCACGCTGTCCCCGCTCTGACCCCTTGCTCTTTGTGGCAGGCAACTGCGCTGCTGTTGCTGCTCTTCTT
>NW_011277770.1:0-465 GCF_000146605.3 Meleagris gallopavo
ATCATCCAAGCACCTTTCGCATAAGATCTATAGCAAAATAATGTGATAAATGAGCAAATAATTTAGGAAAGAAGGAGAGAAAGTGTGCTTTTTCAGTCTTGGGAGGTATGATGCTTTATGGGTGGTTAGAATATATTTGTGCTCATTATCTGCATCTTGGCTTGGCTTATCTTCAACCCCCAAGTTTTACAGAAATGTATCTCTGTATCATTGTGACCTTCCAAACACATCAATCTGGCTAGGAAATCCAGAGAATTTCTGGCATTGAGGGTTACTGACTCACTCATTGTTCCTGTTCATTGTCGGTTCAGGAATTTCCTCTGGTTGGTTGGAAGGAAAAATCCAGCCAATGGCAGTTATTGGTATTTGCTCTTGTCTAAACCCAAATATTTCTCTTCTCAACAGCATCTTGTTCTGATTAATCAGGGTCAACTCTTCTTTTCCTCACCTGACCTCTGGCAGTGA
>NW_011277773.1:0-483 GCF_000146605.3 Meleagris gallopavo
GGATAGCGATAGGACAAGGGGAAATGGTTTTCAAGTGAGACAGGGGAGGTTTAGGTTGGTTATTAGGAGGCAGCTTTTCACGCACAGGGTGGTGACGCACTGGAATGTGTGCTTGAGAGTCACTTCCAGGATGATCTGCTCCATGATCCGTGACCAGCCCAGAGGTGAGACTGACATGCTGGTAGTTCCCCGCGTCACACTTTCTATCCTTCCTGAGAGGTGTGCTGTCACCTTTTTTCTCCTCAGCAGGGACTTGACCTGACTGCCTCGACTTCTGAAATAGCATGGAGAGTGGCTCGGTGACTGCAGCGGTGAATTCCCTCGGAACTCTGGGACTCATCTCGTCAGGACCTAAAGACTCCTGGCTGTTTGGGTCCTCAGGTGGTCCAGAACCTGATCTGCCATGGCAGTGTGGGATGGGAAGGGGTGTGTGGGACTGAGGAAGCAATGGCAGTCCCCACTCACCAAGCAAAGCAAAGATGA
>NW_011277774.1:0-370 GCF_000146605.3 Meleagris gallopavo
CAGGAATGTCCTAAGTTCTGGGAGAAAGCTAGTGTTTCTGGGGAAATTTTCAAATTTTCTGTCAGGAAAACTGTCATATCGGAGAGGAAATGTCCTATTTGGGGGGAGTAAACTGGTATTCCTGCAAGAAAATTCGATATTTTTTGGACAACCCTGGGATTTGTGGGAGAAAATGTCACACTTTGGGTGAGTAAACTGTTATTTCAGGCTCGAAATGTCATATTTTGGGGTGAGGAAACTGTTAATTCTGGCCCCAACTGTCATATTTTTCTGGAGAAAGTGGTATTTCTGGGCGAAAATGTCCCGTTTTTTGGAGAAAGCAGGTAGTCCTGGGAGAAAATGTCGTATTCTGGGGGAGAAAGCAGGCATT
>NW_011277775.1:0-374 GCF_000146605.3 Meleagris gallopavo
CAGGCAAAGAAGAGAGCATCAGGTGACCTTGCCGGGAGTTATATCTCCTCGCTGACCGCAAAGCCCCCTGGGGAAACGTAGCTGCTCTTCTCCGCTGGACAGGCACCCGGAACTTGAGCATCAGCAGTCAAACCCCCAGTACATTGCATGATGTTATGATGTGGAATACCGATAATGAAAAATCATGAAACCATGACATCTAATTTTAAAAAAACCTAATTCTCCAATTTTGACAGGTGTTGCTTAAGTATACCACAGCTTTCTGCAGGTGACACTGATCTCATTGCTGGGAACACAGAGAATTCCCCACTGCCATCATTGTTCAGAGTGGCATTCAACTTCCATTTGACCTTACCAAAGTGTCTCTTTCTCTT
>NW_011277776.1:0-430 GCF_000146605.3 Meleagris gallopavo
TTGGTTATTAGGAGGCAGCTTTTCACGCACAGGGTGGTGACGCACTGGAATGTGTGCTTGAGAGTCACTTGCAGGATGATCTGCTCCATGATCCGTGACCAGCACAGAGGTGAGACTGACATGCTGGTAGTTCCCCGCGTCACACTTTCTATCCTTCCTAAGAGGTGTGCTGTCACCTTTTTTCTCCTCAGCAGGGACTTGACCTGACTGCCTCGACTTGTGAAATACCATGGAGAGTGGCTCGGTGACTGCAGCGGTGAATTCCCTCGGAACTCTGGGACTCATCTCGTCAGGACCCAAAGACTCCTGGATGTTTGGGTCCTCAGGTGGTCCAGAACCTGATCTGCCATGGCAGTGTGGGATGGGAAGGGGTGTGGTGGGACTGGAGGAAGCAAGTGGCAGTCCCAACCTCACCAAACCAAGCAAAGAT
>NW_011277777.1:0-486 GCF_000146605.3 Meleagris gallopavo
AGAAGAGATGTTTCCTTGGGCATTCAGGTGAAAATCATTCCTGACTGCTTTTTCATTCACCAGAAAATCCGTTGATTGATGAGAAACCTGTTTCTCATAATTTGAAGCCGGTAGACTTTGGGCTCTGTGCAAAGCCAAAGGTAAGAGTATCTTAAATCAAATATAACGTGCCCCCAAGTAATGCATGTTTGACCACAGTGTGCAACAGGGACTTGCCCAAACACCCTAAATTCAAGCTGTTTCTGTGGTCGAGATGCAGTTGCATCTTGCTTGGAAGGGCCTTAGCTGTGTGAGAGTGAACAGAACAGAGAGTAGACAGTGCTTGCACTGACAGTTCATCTTAGTAGATGATCAGCTAAGGAAAATAATGCATCATGCCAAGGCTACATAAGATAAGTGAGCAGCTTGGGATCTGTACACTGATACAATAGTCATCTATTGTCTTAGACTAATGTTTGCTTAGTGAGGTCACCTACTGAATGAAAG
>NW_011277778.1:0-471 GCF_000146605.3 Meleagris gallopavo
TTCAGGTGTTGGTGGATAGTATTGACGTATGCCAATTAGGTGAACTAAAACTAAGAGAATGTCATCTCTTTGGGAAAAGTCCTATCTTCTATCCACAGGTTTGTGGCTCCAGTGGCACCAACAACTCTGGAAGTCGCAGCACATCCATTCCAACATGGTGAGTGGGTGTATCTATGGACTTGGAGCTCTGAATCACTACAGGACAAGTGGAAAGGACCATATCAAGTACTACTGACAACGCACACTGCTATCAAGGTGGCAGGAGTAGACTCTTGAATTCATTACAGAAAAACAGAAAGTGCCCAGCCCACAGTGGCAAGTAGAACAGACTGCACTGATGAAACTGAAATTTTCACGCAAATGAATGCAACTTGTAAACAGGGAAATGAAAATCATTTATGAACTTGAATGTAGTTATTGAGATATAGTTACTTTAGAGTATAATGTGATTGTTTGTCTTACATTAACTGC
>NW_011277779.1:0-465 GCF_000146605.3 Meleagris gallopavo
TTCAGAAAGGGAGCGAACTGAGCACAGACCTAATAAAAACTGGATTTCTTTCTTGCCTAATGCTTTTTGCTGATCTGTGTATGACTACTTAACAAAAGTTAGCAAGAAGCGAGAAGCAAAGTGAATAACTGGAAACATTTCTGATTTAAAGATTAGGCTTATACAAATAAATACGGAAAGGTCCTCTTAACAGGAACAAGAAAAAATCAAAGTATGCCAGAATTCAATCCTCTCTAGACTATCAGGTGCTAGGAATGAAAGTAGAAGCACAATATTATCACAGATGGCTCTTTAATTTAACATAGCACATCAAAATTGAACTGAGAAGAAAAAGAAAAAAGAAAGCTATGTTTCTTCTTTGCAATTTATTTAAAAAAGAATTGATAGACTTCCACAACATCTCATTTAAATATTAGTTACATAGACTTTCTTTTTTCTAGTCTAATGAGATATATCTGAAATAAT
>NW_011277780.1:0-364 GCF_000146605.3 Meleagris gallopavo
CAGAAGCTACAGAAGACCGTGCTGCTAAGACAAGTAAAATGTATGAATTGGAGAGTTCTGAAAAACATGTCCATGTGTTTTGGATGGATGCCTGCCTCTGACTTGACAGTGACGATCTCTGGGGTTGCAGTAAGCAGACGGAGTGACTCTGTTTCAAGTGTGGATGAGATCATCTGAATATTTAAGGATAATGTAAAATAGCTGTTTTGCTGACAAAACCAAACCAAACAAACAAAAAAAACAACACCCAAACACACAACAAAAAATAAACAACTTTTTTTTTAACCTAAGAAAAACAATGACAGAAATAAATTTACTTTCTGTTCAGAAGAAAATACATCAAAGAATGGGGTAGTGATTTAAG
>NW_011277781.1:0-444 GCF_000146605.3 Meleagris gallopavo
AAAGGCAAGGGCCAAGAGAACATGGAAGGAAATGCCAAGGATGACGG
This sequence comes from Meleagris gallopavo, assembly GCF_000146605.3. NCBI lineage: Eukaryota > Metazoa > Chordata > Aves > Galliformes > Phasianidae > Meleagris > Meleagris gallopavo. The sequence goes on from NW_011277781.1 coordinate 48, forward strand.
CCCAGACAATACGGCAGGGAACGCCAAAACTGAATGCCGACATGAATGTGGCAACACAAAGCCAAGGGGTCATTAGGCCAAGAGAATGGGGCAAGGAACACAAAAAGAGGAGGACAAGAGAATGTAATAGTGAAAACAGTGCAAGACCAGAGACAAGCAAGACACAGAACAAAGAGGATAGGCAGCCTTCTGGGCACCATGAAGCGCAATTCAGAGCTCTGGGGGGAACCCTATTGTGCCGGGCTCTGGAATGGGTAAACGCTGGCGGGTGTGCATCGCCCTTACCTGCTGGGCAGACAATGACCAGTCAGCAAAGTGAGGTTCCGGGGCATGCCGGGAAATGCACATTCCATTCCTTGCTGTTTCCACCGAGACCAACACATCTCTCCGGGCACTT
>NW_011277782.1:0-486 GCF_000146605.3 Meleagris gallopavo
TCTCTCCACTTCCAGATTCTCGGTCCAGCCCACAGAGCGAAATGAAGCAGAGGAGGGAGAAAACGTGCTACTGGTTCTTGCTCGGTTCCTATTGCAGAGCAAACGATTGCCTGCTAGTCAGAGCAGGACGGCGCCTGCTGTCCGCTAAAGTTCACGCAGAAGCGCTGGCGCTTTGGCACAAACCAACTGCCACCCTTGTCCCCTCCCCGAGACGGGACGTAGGGCACCCACAGCCTCCGGGTGGCCTGGGCCAGGGCCTCGCCGCCTCTGGGGGAGGAATTTCCTCTGCACATCAACCTCCATTTCCACTCTTGGAGTTCAAAGCCACGCGACCCGTGGCTGTCTGCCAACGCCCAGTGGCACACGAGGTCTGGCAGCGGGTCAGGTAATGACATGACAACAGCACAGCGTGGACAACTGCGATGCAACTTTTTATGGTACAGCACAGCCTGGAAAGCCCCCGCTCGATGCCAGCAGTGGTTCTCC
>NW_011277783.1:0-469 GCF_000146605.3 Meleagris gallopavo
CTGCTTATGCGCTCCCTTTGAGTCTTGGAAGGCTGTCATGAGCTATCTCCAGAGCTTTCTCTTCTCCCACAGAAACAATCCCAGTTCCCTCAACATTTCTTTCTAAGAGAGGTGCTCCAGCCCTCTGATCATCTTCGTGGCCCTTCTCTGGACCTGCTCCAAAAGCTCCACATCATTCCCGTGCTGGAGCCCCAGGCCTGGACGCAGTGCTGCACATGGGGCCGCACACCAGAGCCAAGTAGAGGGGGACCATCACCTCCCTCTCCCTGCTGCTCGCTCCTCTTTGAATGCAGCCCAGGATCTAGTTGGCCTTCTGGGCTGCAAGTGCACACTACTGGCTTATGTCCAGCTCTTTGTCTACCAGGATCCCCGAGTCCTCCGCAAGGCTGCTCCCAAGGGCTTCTACGCCCAGTTTGTACAAGCATCTGGGTTTCCCCTTCATCAGGGACATCAACAGTGGGTTGAGTGC
>NW_011277784.1:0-460 GCF_000146605.3 Meleagris gallopavo
CAAAGGGGCAAAATGACAACCTATCAATTTTCCTGATTAAAAAACAAATTGTAAAACAAACAAACAAACAAACAAACAAACATCCCACAGTCAGCATGGGGCAAAGATGCCCTGAAGAGCTGATCATTACTGTCCCATTATATCCCCCTATGGGCTGCAGAAGCCTCACTTTTCACTTTCTCTGTAAGGAGGATGCCTGGCGTGATTCTGAAGGTGATGGCTGGGCCTGCTCCTGCCCTGCAGCACTCAGCAGCCCAGCATTCCTGCCACAGATTTATCTCCTGCAATGAAATTCAAGGAGATTGAAAATTGAAGAAGAGCACGTGAACTGCACTGTGATGTCGCATGCCCAGTTTGACAAAATGGGATCCGATATTTAGGTGGACAGACCTCTTCATTTACTTACTCTGTGGCAGGATGAAAGAACTGGTATGGTAATTCATGTGCTATATTTCTCTGT
>NW_011277785.1:0-499 GCF_000146605.3 Meleagris gallopavo
CCTGCAGGTCTGTCAGAGGATGAGGACCTCCAGCTGATGCTGCAGGGCTCCCTGCTGCTCAAGGTGACCTCACGGCGGGCGAAGGAGCGGCGGTACCGCCTGCAGGAGGATGGGATCACTGTGGTGTCTGAGCGGCGCTTCGGGCGCATGGCCTCCAAACACAGCTGTGAGTGCTGGCACTGGGGCTGGGGGCCCTGGTGTGGGTTTGCATGGCCCCCAGTATGGCCAGGTGGGCTAATCCTAACCCTAACCCTAACCCAGACCCCATATGGGACCCCGACTCCAACCTTAGACCCCTCTTGGTGATGCCCTACGGTCCCCATCTGAAACAGGCTTGCCCCCAGCCGTGGACCAGTGCCTCCCAGTGCATCCCATTGCATTCTATTTTATTTCCATTGCCTGCCTGCACCCTGTGTGTCCATTGCCTCCCAGTGCATCCCAGTGTACCCCCCTTGCCATTCCCCGGGTACACTCTCAGTGCCTTCCACTGCATCCAGTG
>NW_011277786.1:0-477 GCF_000146605.3 Meleagris gallopavo
TAGTTGCCCGCGTCACACTTTCTATCCTTCCTAAGAGGTGTGCTGTCACCTTTTTTCTCCTCACCAGGGACTTGACCTGACTGCCTCGACTTGTGAAATAGCATGGAGAGTGGCTCGGTGACTGCAGCGGTGAATTCCCTCGGAACTCTGGGACTCATCTCGTCAGGACCCAAAGACTCCTGGCTGTTTGGGTCCTCAGGTGGTCCAGAACCTGATCTCCCATGGCAGTGTGGGATGGGAAGGGGTCTGTGGGACTGAGGAAGCAATGGCAGTCCCCACCTCACCAAAGCAAAGATGAGGGCTGTGCATAATGAGCAGTTCTCAGACGAGATGGAAGCCAAAAATGGTGTTGGGTACCTGAGCCTTCTCTGGTGGTAAGCAACATGGTGCACAGAGTGCAGCCATGTGCTCCGAGCAAGGAGCACAGGTTTGTGCAAGAGGCACGGATGCAGGGCAGTGCCTTCATGACTGTATTGT
>NW_011277787.1:0-385 GCF_000146605.3 Meleagris gallopavo
GAGCCCAGGCAATCCTTCAACTCCATCAGGCTGCAAAATGAAATCAGAAGAGACGCAGAACAGAATTTCAAACACAACAAGGATGCACACAATGCCCTTCAAAACACGCACCGCATGGATGCAATTAGCACATAGCCCTATTCATTACAGCCATCCAGCTTGAGATCCTCCAGAAAAGCAGAGCTCACAGCTCTGAAAGAAGCAGGAATCACTCACCCCATTCTAAGGGCTCACCCCACACCCCAAAGGAAGCAGTCTCCAGATTCACATGCTGCTCTTACAGCTAGCAGCCCTTCAGTGCACTTGCCATCCCCCCAAAAAGAGAAGATCGCAGCCCTGAAAAGAAAAAAAAGAAACCACTTAACCCCATTCCAAGGACCAATAC
>NW_011277788.1:0-426 GCF_000146605.3 Meleagris gallopavo
AATCTGTGCGCCACAGCTCTACGTCAGACTTCATTTTGGGGTGGAGGAAGGTATGTAGGGCCAGATTTGTACCAGAAAAGCTGTTGTGCTGTGCCCAGAAGGTGATGAAGAAGAGCCGTCAGGAGCCAGCAGCACAAAGGCAGCGTGTTTCTGCGAAGGCCACAGCGTAAGCACACGTGAACTTGGAAGGACTCCTTTGTGTGTCTGCAGGAACTGGTTTTGAGTGGAGAATTTTTCTGGAGTTGTTTCCAGTTGTTGCTCGGAGGAGCTGAGGCTTTTCTCCTCGTGTCTTTGCAGGAGAGCAGAGCGGAGGGAACGTCTGTGGTGAGATGCTCAGGTGAAATTGCCTTCCCGCCCAGCAGCCTGTTTGTGTCCATGTGATGCCCGGTGGAGAGAAGCCTGGTGTTCTGTGAGTAAGCCTGGCAG
>NW_011277789.1:0-401 GCF_000146605.3 Meleagris gallopavo
ACCCTAATTGTGCCTGAGGTGTTGCAGCGAATTCCCACTCGCTTTGGACTCTGAGGACTCAGCTCACACACATCTGCCCCAGGGGCTCAGTTGAGCCACACAACGGTGCCGTTCCTTCCTGGTCAGGCAGGCAGACACGAGGTGTTCAAAGCCATCTGACGGCTGTCCTTGCCTGTTCTGCCTGCACCTGGACACATCGGGGCTTTCCAGATCTCAGGACACGTGCCTGAAACAATGTTGGTTCTCCTCTCAGCAGAGCTGTTGGACAGACCTGTTGGCTCTAGAAATTAAACATGGCAGTGAGATGAGGCCAATGATGTAAGAGTAAGAGATGCTTTGGGATGGTCTTTTTAGTGGGCTTGCACAGTGCCTCAGGAAGCAGTGACACCTGCCAGCTAAAA
>NW_011277790.1:0-430 GCF_000146605.3 Meleagris gallopavo
TCTCTCAATGGTGTTGGGAACAGAACACCTTCTCTCATTTGCAGCAGACTGCTGCCTTTTGACTTATTTCACCACCCCTCTTTGGCTGTTCCTTTCTCTCCATCTTCTTCCCACCCCCATCTATCCTTAGGAGTACTTCTTCAAAGCTTACCTTCTTCTAATTGCTCACACAAGTATTGACTCAACCCCTGACTTTGAAATGTAGGAAAGCATTAACTCTAACCCCACACCGAGTGTGATGTACCAGCTGGATAACTATCTTTATCTGCAGCTATTTTTAACTGCACAAAAGAGCTCCCAGAGAGTCTATAACACACCTATTCCCTCCAACAAATTCTATGATTATCTTTTCTTTTTTTCCCTTTTGTTTTTCTTTTTCTTTTTCTTTTTTCTTTATTTCTTTTTTCTTTTTTCTTCCTAGGTACTTTTT
>NW_011277791.1:0-407 GCF_000146605.3 Meleagris gallopavo
TCAGAATAAGAAAGCAGGATGAGGAGGCAGGAAACTGGCATGGTTTGGCAAGGACCTGCAGGTCAAACTGAGGGAAAAGGGCATATGCAGGCAGTGGAAATGAGGACACGTCACCTGGGAAGAATATAGGGATGCTGTCTGAACATGCAGACATGGGATTAGGAAAGCTAAGGCGCAGATGGAACTGAACTTGACAAGGGATGTTAGAAACAACAAGAAAGGTTTCTATAGGTACATTGGTCAGAAGAGACAAACAAAAAAAAAAGAATAGTACTTCCTCTGATAAATGTGAAAGGAAAACTGGCTGCAATAGATATGGAGAAGGTTGAGGTACTCAGCGAATGCTTTGCCTCAGTCTTCACTGGCAGCCAGGATTTTCATTATTTCTCATATCCCTGAATATCTTG
>NW_011277792.1:0-451 GCF_000146605.3 Meleagris gallopavo
ACATCCAGGAGTCCTTGGGTCCTGACGAGATGAGTCCCAGAGTTCCGAGGGAATTCACCGCTGCAGTCACCGAGCCACTCTCCATGGTAGTTCAGAAGTCGAGGCAGTCAGGTCAAGTCCCTGGTGAGGAGAAAAAAGGTGACAGCACACCTCTTAGGAAGGATACAAAGTGTGACGCGGGGAACTACCAGCATGTCAGTCTCACCTCTGTGCTGGTCACGGATCATGGAGCAGATCATCCTGCAAGTGACTCTCAAGCACACATTCCAGTGCGTCACCACCCTGTGCGTGAAAAGCTTCCTCCTAATAACCAACCTAAACCTCCCCTGTCTCACTTCAAAACCATTTCCCCTTGTCCTATCGCTATCCACCCTCCTCAACAGCCGTTGCCCCCTCCTGCTTATGCGCCTCCCTTCGAGTCTTGGAAGGCTGTCATGAGCTATCTCCAGAG
>NW_011277793.1:0-477 GCF_000146605.3 Meleagris gallopavo
AAAGAGCATAGACCCAGCAGTTTGCTGGCCAGAAAAACAGCCCAGGTGATGCTTACTTGGATCTGCTTTTCTCCTGATTTTATTTATTTATTTATTTTTTAGTCTTTTTAGCCCCCTTAGGAGCTTGAAAATACACTGATTGCTAATGCAATCACTGACTCATCACAGGTATCACTGTTGCTGAATATCCTTAAGGAAATGGCTTGCACATGACAGTCACAGAGATTCATATCAGCCAAACGTGCCCTGGGCTCATGACCCTGAGCTAGCCAAAGCTGGAGACCATGTGGTTGATAGACTTTAAAAGAAGATGATCTACACTCATTATAAAATGAGTAGATATCCTCTCCTTTAGGGAAGAAAAAAAAAAAACAAACCAGATTATTACCCCATAGATAGATGGTAAGAGAGAAAGCCAGCAATAACCTCAAGGAATCATAAATATTCCTATTCAGTGAAGTAAGCAGAAAAGAGAGA
>NW_011277795.1:0-519 GCF_000146605.3 Meleagris gallopavo
AGGCAAAATTATCTTCAAATAGAGACTGTTCTATGGTATGAAATACTTTTCAGTATGAGTGATTCCTCTTTTTCTGCACCTTTTGCCCTCCTGTACTAGACCAAAGAACACAGTTAAAATTGTGCTTGTTATCCTGGTTATTTTGCATCAGGGAAGGTTCAGGCTGGATATTAGGAGCAATTTATTCTCAGCAAGAGCAGTGAGGCAGTGGCACAGGCTGCCCAGGGAGGTGGTGCAGTCACCATCACTGGAGGTGTTCAAGAGCCGTGTGGATGTGGCACTGAGGGACGTGGGCAGTGGGCGTGGTGGGGGTGGGGTGGTGGTTGGGCTGGGGTGGATCGTTAGGAGGGTCTTTTTCCAACCTTATGATTCTGTGATTCTATGTTTGTGTGTTTATACATGCCTATATCTTTGTCATAAAGATCGTTTGTAAGATAGTTGTGAAAATAAAGGACGATAATGAATGGTACAAAGCATTATAATATCATTAAAAACTTGGATACTTGACAAATGACATAT
>NW_011277796.1:0-458 GCF_000146605.3 Meleagris gallopavo
ATTCTAAATGTGACCTCACCAGGGCAGAGTAGAAGGGGAGGATCAGATCACCTCCCTTGATCTGCTGGTTATGCTCTTTGTAATGCACCCCAGGGTACCTTCTTGGCACACTGCTGGCTCATGGCCAGCCTGTTGTCCATGCCCAACCATTTGTCTCTTGCCATTCCTCTCTACAATGCTTCTGGAAACATGAGCGTTAAAGGGTGTTTTCTGAAGTATCAATGCCAGCTTCTTACAAAGCTGCAGTGTGTGCAGGAGTCACTGCAAAAAAAGCGATCTCACCTGTATTGCAGTGTGGTTTTGTCCCTTTTCTTACAAAAGAAAACAAAGTTTTTTGGGAAAAAAAAAATTGACTCTATTCCTTGCTATGTTTTGCTGTATCTTGAACTATCAGAAGGGAGACAGCAACTCTGAGCCATGGTTTGTTCAGCTGTCTTTTATATATGTGTATGTGGAAC
>NW_011277799.1:0-420 GCF_000146605.3 Meleagris gallopavo
TGGGATGCGATGCTGGAGACGTAGCGGTGCGTGGCCTCGCTGGGTGAGGGCTTTGCTGCCGTTCCTTCTTGCTCGGGAGCTCAGGCTGCGCCGAATGAGCCTCTGCAAGCAGGATGTAGAATAAGTGCAGTGCAGTTACTTATTGACTAAGACAAACAACAGGAAAAGAACCGCAGAGAAACGTGACTTTCAGAAGGGATCAGTGTGCTGCACCCTTTGAGAAAAGCTGCAGAGTGGCTGCTGGCAAGCAGGCATCAGCCAGGAGGGCTGCTCCTCCCAGAGTGTTCTGCAGGCGCTCCTTAACCGTGCGTGCGGGCGCTTCTCCAGTCAGAGCCGTGAGCCGTTCCTGTGGCTTTTTCTCTTCTTCTAGAGGTGTTCTTGGTTCTCAGCTGTTTCTCTTGCTCCACAGCTGCTGCTCTG
>NW_011277800.1:0-539 GCF_000146605.3 Meleagris gallopavo
TCAGCTTTGAGAAATAAATACATGTTTCTACAACTGAAGTCAGATTTTACTTATTGTCACATGGGAATTTTGGTAATTTCCTCAAGTTGGTTTTATGCTAGTTAATTCCAAAAAGAAAGCCTTCATAGTTTTCTGTGTTTTCAGTATACATTTTTAATAAATAAATAAAACTCTACTTGTGAGGAAACATATTTTTCATCAGTTGAAAGCTATTAGTGCTATTGATAGGGATTGTATTTGGCTCCTGGAAAACCGGCAAAGATACAGGCAGATATTGAAAACAAAATCCCCCTCCGAAAAATACACTCCGGGCCAAAACCGACCCATATTGATAGAAGCTTTGGTCTGACTAGATGTAGGAATTAGACTGCAGGATCTCACCCCCAAAATTACCCACTTTTTTTCTGCTTGGTTTTACAATAGAAACTAAGCTTCACAAAAATGAAATAAACCTTAGTAGACAGAAGCCAGCCTGATGTTTTGGTCCACTTATATAATATATATATATATAGTTAATAAATTATATACATACATATATA
>NW_011277801.1:0-438 GCF_000146605.3 Meleagris gallopavo
CTCTGCTGTGTCACTGCAGCCCACAGCTTGGTGTCCTTAGGGTGCACTCAACCCCACTGTTGATGTCCCTGATGAAGGGGAAACCCAGATGCTTGTACCAACTGGGCGTAGAAGCCCTTGGGAGCAGCCCTGCGGAGGACTCGGGGATCCTGGTGGACAAAGAGCTGGACATAAGCCAGTAGTGTGCACTTGCAGCCCAGAAGGCCAACTGTATCCTGGGCTGCATTCAAAGAGGAGCGACCAGCAGGGAGAGGGAGGTGATTGTCCCCCTCGACTCGGCTCTGGTGCGGCCCCATGTGCAGCACTGCGTCCAGGCCTGGGGCTCCAGCACGGGAATGATGTGGAGCTTTTGGAGCAGGTCCAGAGAGGGCCACGAGATGATCAGAGGGCTGGAGCACCTCTCTTAGAAAGAATGTTGAGGGAACTGGGATTGTTCTG
>NW_011277802.1:0-423 GCF_000146605.3 Meleagris gallopavo
AAATGCAATAAATATGGTAGTACTTAGGTCCCACATAAACAACAGTGTACTCATGAAAAAAAAACACACACACACATCTACATCAAACAGAAATCTCATTTTCCAGTGGCTTGTAAGAATAAATAAATGGTGAAAATTCAAAGAAATATATCTTAGACGCTGGCTAGCAGTGATGATACTATTTGCAAAATTTAAATTTAGATTTCTTTCTGTTTATGGTAGAATGATGTTCATTAGTTTCATGTAAAGAACATCACATATGACAGAAAATGCTAAATTATCATTAGAATTATTGTCATCTGGGATTTTCATATCCTGTACAGAATGTACAAAGAAGATGCAGACGGAAGAGAAAACAAAAACACTGCAAAACAAACACAGCATATGAACAAACAGACAAAATAAGACAAAGCATAAGAAACT
>NW_011277803.1:0-317 GCF_000146605.3 Meleagris gallopavo
TCATGAGCTATCTCCAGAGCTTTCTCTTCTCCCACAGAAACAATCCCAGTTCCCTCAACATTTCTTTCTAAGAGAGGTGCTCCAGCCCTCTGATCATCTTCGTGGCCCTTCTCTGGACCTGCTCCAAAAGCTCCACATCATTCCCGTGCTGGAGCCCCAGGCCTGGACGCAGTGCTGCACATGGGGCCGCACACCAGAGCCGAGTCGAGGGGGACAATCACCTCCCTCTTCCTGCTGGTCGCTCCTCTTGAATGCAGCCCAGGATACAGTTGGGCCCTTCTGGGCTGCAAGTGCACACTACTGGCTTATGACCAGCT
>NW_011277804.1:0-370 GCF_000146605.3 Meleagris gallopavo
CAACTGAAGGTCTACACAAAACAATATGAAAAAGACTGGAAGAAACAGTTTTTCTGGTAAAAAAAACTGAAAAGCATGATATATGAGGTTATTGCAGAGGAAAAGGAGCCTGCTGTAATTCTCAGCACACAGGACAAAATTAACAGACTTTACACGTAATACTGAATGGTGTCATCCAGGAAATCATAACTGAGGAAAATTCTGAAATTTCTACTATGGAAATACTTAAGAGAGAAGACAAAGAATTACCAGGGATCACAGTGGATACAGTAGGTTTACCCTAAATAATGCACTACATGATCTCTTCCAATTTAGTTCTGCAGGTCTAGTTTTATATGCTTCCATTAACTTTTATTCATACTACCTACAT
>NW_011277807.1:0-452 GCF_000146605.3 Meleagris gallopavo
TATCACTGCCCTTTTATTTAGTAATTAATTTATTTGTATATTTGTTTATTTGAGATATAGTATTTGTGTACATTTTGGTGGTTTTTCATTTGTCTATCTGTCTTCCAACTACCATCAAAGGACTACAATCCTCTGTTAAATTTGATAATTATCACCTAGGAAAAAAAATGGGTTACCTTCAGTGAACTATGGCTACTGCATAGGATATTAGCTATTGTTGGATTTTCTTTTCCTTGTATCTGAATCCAACTGAGGTAGGATTGCCTGAAGAAAGACTCTAGGCTGAGTCTAAAGATGGCTATTCACACAGTTCACAGGGAGATGTGAAGATGCTTGGGGGGGAAAATGTTTTTGAGAAAGAACTTTATGTCCTATGGTAAGTCACCTGTGGCTGCCACCTCTCAGTTGTGGCTTCAAGGGATCAGCTGTTCCTAATGTTTATGTCTGCTTTT
>NW_011277808.1:0-405 GCF_000146605.3 Meleagris gallopavo
AGCCTGTTGATGTCTCTGTGGATGGCATCCCGTCCCTCTGCTGTGTCACTGCAGCCCACAGCTTGGTGTCCTTAGGGTGCACTCAACCCCACTGTTGATGTCCCTGATGAAGGGGAAACCCAGATGCTTGTACCAACTGGGCGTAGAAGCCCTTGGGAGCAGCCCTGCGGAGGACTCGGGGATCCTGGTGGACAAAGAGCTGGACATAAGCCAGTAGTGTGCACTTGCAGCCCAGAAGGCCAACTGTATCCTGGGCTGCATTCAAAGAGGAGCGACCAGCAGGGAGAGGGGAGGTGATTGTCCCCTCGACTCGGCTCTGGTGCGGCCCATGTGCAGCACTGCGTCCAGGCCTGGGGCTCCAGCACAGGAATGATGTGGAGCTTTTGGAGCAGGTCCGGAGAAGGG
>NW_011277811.1:0-447 GCF_000146605.3 Meleagris gallopavo
CAGGAAAGACAAAGAACCCACAAATAGGAAACAAAGACAACGCAAAGCAAACAAAACCTCACTACAGAAAAATAAAATAAAAAAGAACAAAACAAGGAATGAAAACGAAGCAAAGCCAGCCAAGGTCGAGAAATTCAAGAAGAAAGCCAATGAATTCCATACACTAGCATGGCAAAGCAAAGAATCCTAGCAAAGTAAAGAGAGAACAAAGCTCATCAGTGCTTAACAATGGAAAGAAAGAACCAAAATTTAACAGCAATGCAAGGCCAGCATACTAACAATAACCAAAGAGCAAACCAAAGCCAGGAAAAACCAGCAAAAGGAAAGAAAGCGTAAGTAATAAAAAGACCAAGGAGAGCAAAGCAAAAATCACTTGAAATCCTCACAAAACAGAGGGGAATACGCTCAGGAAAGGAAAAAGCAGTTCCAAGAATAGAAACAAAAGGG
>NW_011277812.1:0-493 GCF_000146605.3 Meleagris gallopavo
CCAACACGTTCATTTCTAGAGCCATATCTTTGTATTGGTTGAAGTGGTAAGAGCTTTAAGCAACGGAATGAAGAGGAGGAATCTGAGGCTGGCATGCATGAGATCTTTATTGAGGAAAAGACACGGAAAGGAAGGATCCACTTGGTGATGGCCAAGTGGAAAGAGCACAATTTCAGCTGCAAAGAAAGAAGAAAGTTACCACGCTCATGTTCCCAGGCAGCATGGTCTGAGGCTGTTCCCTGCTTGCTTGTTTTGTGCCATGAAAAGAGGAGCCATGGCTGGTGAGCCCTTGGGCCATAGGTGACACAGAGACGTGAGGTCAGTGCGTGAGGCACCTTGCAGGGTGCAGGTGGTTGGTGTGAGGGTGTGGGCGCAGGCCCTTAGCAGGGGGTAGCGGGGCTCTGCCGCCGTTGAAGCAGCCCAGGCCTCCGAAGCCGAAGCCGCCGGAGGAGATGGGCCACTCCCTGGGCGCTGAGGGCGCTGCCCACGGCAG
>NW_011277813.1:0-482 GCF_000146605.3 Meleagris gallopavo
ATCTTGTGTTTGACTGTCCCACCTGGTTGTGGATGTCACTGTACACCATGGGATATGAATTAGAAAAAGTTATCATTAAGTTTGTCAAAAACATTGCTTCATTCAAGTCTGGACTTACGGGCAGTGACAGGTGAGAGGACGAGGGAAAATGGCCTCGAGTTGTGCCAGGGGAGGGTTAGGCTGGATATCAGGAGACACTTCTCTACAGAAAGGGCTGCTAAGCACTGCAATGGGCTGCACAGGGAGGTGGTTGAGTCACCATCCCTGGCTGTGCTTAAAAGCCCTTTGGATGTGGTGCTCAGGACATGGTTTAGCAGAGGGCTGTTAGAGTTAGGGTAGGATGGTTGGGTCGTGCTTGGACTCGAGGATCTTTAAGGTCTTTTCCAAGCTGAGTGATTCTCTGATTCTATGATTCTATTCTGTGATCCATAGTAGACCTGTGAAAACAGTGAAGTCATCTTCACTTCCTTTGTTTTTCTTCC
>NW_011277814.1:0-338 GCF_000146605.3 Meleagris gallopavo
GGGGTCCTCGAGGTGGGCACCCCTCAGCTCCGCACCTTCCTCGGAGAAATAGGAGCGCAGCAGGTGATCCTGAGCCGCCTCGGGGAGGGAGAGGATGTTGATGGCGGCCGCGTCGGTCATGGAACCGCCGAAGCCTTTGATCTTCTGGAAGCGCTGCGTGGTGTCCAACGTCAGCACGAGGTCTGTGGGGTGAGAATGGAACGTGTGGGGCAGCACCGGGCCCGCCCCATAGCAAACAGGCCCCATAGCCAACCTGCCCCACAGCCATCCCACCCCATAGCCAACAGATCCCATAACCAACCCTAGCCAGACCCCCAGAGCCACACCCCGATTACCAG
>NW_011277816.1:0-467 GCF_000146605.3 Meleagris gallopavo
CTCTAAGAAACGTAGGCAATCAGAGCAAGAGAAGCAAAATGCAGACGAGTTGCCTACCAAGGAAAGGCTGCAGGGTGAAACAAGATACAAAGCATACTTGCTCTGTGTCTGGCAAAGTGAAGCTGAAAGAGCCAGCACCAGAAGTGCTCTTAGAAGAACTACAGCCATTCCCTTGTCCGTCTTCCCTGCTGGTCACAGTTAAGGTCCCTAACTCTCGGTGGCTTCCTTCAGCACCAACACAAACAGCTTCTTAATTTGGGTACAAAAGGTGGGCATCTGCAGTCTGTGGCCTACAGGACCCCATCACCAGCAGCTTTGCTGTGGCTGTTCTGCTCTGCTTTCATTGCACAAAGTGCAAATCACTGCACCAAAAGCAACAGCTTTGTGCATGGCTGCAGCTGTTGAGGCAGCCTTGCTGCAGGAGATGCAGCCGTGTCTCAGAGGCCTTACGCTGTGCCGAGGCAGGA
>NW_011277817.1:0-464 GCF_000146605.3 Meleagris gallopavo
CTCTGTGGTGCAAAGATCCAGACATGGGAACACCTCAGGCATGCCCCCAGCACATCAGGTCCCCATGAGACACAGGCATGGAACCCATGGGCCTGTGACTCTCAGGTGGCCTCAGCAGAGGACGGGTGCATAGAATTCCACTCAAGCTGAGGTGGCATGAACAGGCAGTTGTGCGTCTTCAGGCCATTGTGATGTATTTCTGCCTTTCAGGAGCTGCAGTCCCAGAGTTAGATCAGTTCTTAACACCTGATGAAAAGTAAATTACTTCCTAATGCTACAAAAAGCCTAGTAAAAAAAAAAAAAGTAGCACATGCAGATAGATTCAAATACTTGAAATTCAAATTCCAATCGTGTATTCCGTGTTCATTCCTTTGTTATTATTACTAAAATCACTTTCTTCTTTTGTTCAGGAATCATGGAGTCTCTTGCTTAGCGTTAAGTTATTGCATGATATAGAATCAATT
>NW_011277818.1:0-486 GCF_000146605.3 Meleagris gallopavo
TACGCTCAGTCCTTTCATCCCCTAGCATGTTTTGGTGGTGGCTGTTCCCTCATCCCAGCTACTGACCCTGCACTTGGATTTGTGCCCACTGCTCAGCCTGTTGAGGTCTCTGTGGATGGCATCCCGTCCCTCTGCTGTGTCACTGCACCCCACAGCTTGGTGTCCTTAGGGTGCACTCAACCCCACTGTTGATGTCCCTGATGAAGGGGAAACCCAGATGCTTGTACAAACTGGGCGTAGAAGCCCTTGGGAGCAGCCCTGCGGAGGACTCGCCGATCCTGGTGGACAAAGAGCTGGACATAAGCCAGTAGTGTGCACTTGCAGCCCAGAAGGCCAACTGTATCCTGGGCTGCATTCAAAGAGGAGCGACCAGCAGGGAGAGGGAGGTGATTGTCCCCCTCGACTCAGCTCTGGTGTGCGGCCCCATGTGCAGCACTGCGTCCAGGCCTGGGGCTCCAGCACGGGAATGATGTGGAGCTTTTGGAG
>NW_011277819.1:0-490 GCF_000146605.3 Meleagris gallopavo
ACGCCCACAACAGTGTCACCCTTACCAGCCTGCCCCTTGATTCTCACCCATAAGCTCTCCACTGCTACATCACTCTCCCCCAAGTGAAGTTCAATACATTCTAGCTGCTCTCTCACATGAAGAGCAACTCCACCACCCCGCCTAGCCAGCCGATCTTTCTTAAAAAGCACACAGCCATCCATGACAACATTCCAGTCATGTGAGCTGTCCCACCATGTCTCTGTGATCGCAATGAGATCATGGCCTCGCGACCGCACGCAGAACTCCAGCTCTTCCTGTTTATTCCCCATGCTACACGCATTAGTATATAGGCACTTAAGAGAAGCAGCATCCCCCACCCTCTCCAAGCCTTTGAACTCCACTGTCTCCACCCATCAAGTTCTGTTTGGAGCCTCGAACTGCCCCCTCAGTCCCAGCGGTCCTCATTTTGCCCCTTCCCCTTCATACCTAGTTTAAACCTGTCAATAAGTCCTGCCAGTTCCTCGGCTAG
>NW_011277820.1:0-529 GCF_000146605.3 Meleagris gallopavo
GAGAAGATATGAAGGAGTGGCATAAACAACCTACTCCTGTACTTCAAGCACGGGTAAGAGAGTTACAAGACAAATCAACCACCAAGGTGAACTTCTCTAAGAAGGTGATTGCTCCAGTTGCTGCAGACAATGAAGGTAACAAATAGAGGGGCCCTGCCCCCAGCCAGGGGGGGGAAAGGGATAATAGAGTTTATTGGACTGTGTGGATTAGATGGCCTGGCACATCAGAATCACGAAAATATAAGGCCCTGGTGGATACTGGTGCACAGTGCACTCTAATGCCCTCGAGTCACCAAGGGACAAAATCAATTTATATTCATGGGGTGACTGGAGGTTCCCAAGAGCTAACTATGTTGGAGGCCGAAATCAGCCTCACTGGTAAAGACTGGCAAAAAGCACCCTATTGTGACTGGCCCAGGGGCTCCATGCATACTTGGTATTGATTACCTCAGAAGGGGATATTTTAAGGATCCCAAAGGGTATCGATGGGCCTTTGGAATAGCTGCTGTAGACACAGAAGGTGTTAAGC
>NW_011277821.1:0-512 GCF_000146605.3 Meleagris gallopavo
CCGGCCCAAACTCTAATATCCCAAACTCACTGTTTCCTTAACCTTTTTGCCATTTTTGTTGTTTGTTTTTCCACAATTCCACTCTTTATACCTCAACTACATTTCCACATACCGTTAACAACTCCTTTTCCACATACCATTAAAAATTGCATTTCCACATACCATTAAGACAGTTTGTCCCAGTGCCTTCAAAATCCACAAATCAAACAATACAATTCCTCAACTTCCACAAATACCCAGCACTTGGTCTCATGATTAGAGTACTTAACTATAAAAACTGACCCCGTTACTCCATTTATGTTCCCGGTTTCTTATTCAATATTCTCCCTGGCTCACCAGCAATGTTTTCTCCACTGAGCCAAAATACAACCCAGGGGGTCTTCTCAGTATCACTTTAGACCTCCTTGTATCATAACAGCCTCGTACATGACATATCATAACACAACATAACACTTTCACAACATAAACATTTAACAATCACAAAGACAGTGACAATAATCAATACAATTTAT
>NW_011277822.1:0-488 GCF_000146605.3 Meleagris gallopavo
GGGTGCAAGGATGCCGTGAGGCCCAAGTCCCATGTGGGCAGTGTGTCTCATCCCAGGATGTGGGATGGGAGAAGGGCCCAGTCTGAACAAGCAGTCAATTCCAATGGAAGCAGATTTGAACTTGAGATCTCTCAGTGCTGGTGCCCTCCTTTGGACAGTCTCCCATAGTTTTATGTCCTTTATGTTCTGTGGTGCCCAGAAGTGCACCCAGTGCTCCAGGTGAGGCCGCAGCAGTGCAGAGCAGAGAGGGACAATCCCTTCCCTCACTCAGATGCCAATACCATGCTCAGTGCACCGAAGGGACCGGTTGGCTTACCTGGCTGCCTGGGCACACTGCTGACTCACGTTCCATTTGGTGTTGACCAGGACCCCCCAGTCCCCTTTTCAGTGGGACTGCTCTCCAGTATCCCATTCCCCAGTCAGTGTGTATGTTCAGGGTTGCCCTTACCCAGGTCGTAGAGTCAGGCACTTGTTCTTGTTATACTTCA
>NW_011277823.1:0-424 GCF_000146605.3 Meleagris gallopavo
AAGCCATGCCACTAGAGTTTGCCATCCACAACTTCCAACCTGGAGACTGGATATTGATCCAGTCTTGGATAGAAGCTAAACTTCAGCCCTAGTGGGACAGACCCTTCCAAGTTCTGCTGATCACAGAGACAGTTGTTCAAACCACTGAAAAATGTTGGCCTCATAATACACAAGTTAAAGGACTCACCAATCCAGCCTCAGACTGTGAGGACTGGCAGGTTCAGATGATCCCCTAGGATCATTGTAAGAAGAAAGCCCTCCTCTGACTCCTAGCCCCAAACACTGATAAGGTAAAAAAAAGAGCTAAAACTGCAATACTGGTGGTAATAATGACTCGTCTCAAAGGATTTGAAAGTATAGACTGGGAGGACACTGATAAATGGAGATGAGAAACAGGCTACCCTGTGAAATTATGGGTAAATGT
>NW_011277824.1:0-460 GCF_000146605.3 Meleagris gallopavo
TCAGCGTGCAACCTCACCCGCTTCTCTGACAGACCTGCTGATCACACGCGTGCCGTCGGGATGCTCTGGCACAGGACGTGCCTCTCACCCAAAGCTCCTTCCCACCCTCCCAAGAAAAAGCAAACCAACCGCACCGCCACCAGCACAACCCCGCAGCAGACAGCAGGGAATGCAAACAGCTTCATGCTGCTCTCCTTCACTCCCTTCCTAACTGTGAGCACACGGATAGGAGGAAGGATGGGGGTTGCAGGTTGACCTCTGCTGAGGTGAGTGAGGGCTGACCGTGTTGCTCCGTGGTAGATTTGTTCATGTTCAGTGCTCACAGGAAACTCACACAACACTGAAGGCCTTGTAAAAGGCTGGCAGGTGATGTCAGTTGCTCTTCCTTTTCCCACTGATGCTGTCACTCCATTGGAGAAGGCCACCAAATTGAGCAGGCTGCATGTCTCTGTTTCCACTG
>NW_011277826.1:0-401 GCF_000146605.3 Meleagris gallopavo
AGCTGGCGCTAGAAGTGGACGGCATCCCAGTGTGAATGAAGGTCAGTGCAGGAGCAGCTGCTGATGGGAGGAAGGAAATGCAGGCTAATGGACTCTGAAGCATCTCCCAGTACGGTACCAGAGGAGGCAGTAGTGATGTTGGGGGGGCAGTTGCAGAAGAACACGAGGAGCTCCTCAGCAGGAAGCCACAAACCCTGCAGAAAGCTGCAGGAGACTCAGAGCACGTATGGGTGCCCAGGAGGAAATGCAGGCCCAGTGTTTGAGCAGCGCCTGGCCATGGAGTGCTGCAGCCCAAGGACAAAGCTATTCTGCCTTTGCCAAGATGGCTTTTCAAGATGGACTTGTCTGTTCTCACAAAAACCAGGGGGCTGGACCCATCCAAATGCTTGCTGATTGCTTGG
>NW_011277827.1:0-528 GCF_000146605.3 Meleagris gallopavo
GTAAACCAAGTAAACTGTGAGTATCAACTGTGAGTATCACATGAAGGGTGAGAGCACACCTGGAGTATGGTGTGAGTTAGTAAGCGTGGAGTAAAGTGTGAGCAGAACCCAGCGGAAGTTGTGCGCACGTCTGTGCCCGCGACGGGGGGCCTGGGCTTCCCTCCCCCCCGGCCACAGAATGGGAAGGGAAGGGGAGACGGGACGGGGGGCTGGGAGCTGGGCTCCAGGAAGGAAGAAAAAAGAACAAAGCGACAACGATCTGCGGACAAAACTTGTTTTACTGAGTGCGATGGCGGAGTGCGAGTTAAGCCGACGCCATGGCGCCTCGTGGGAGCTGAGAGGAATAAATGAGAGGGGACAGAGGGAGTTCCTGAGGCGGAGTCACACCTGGAAAGCTGGGAACGGCTTCCAATGACCCCAGTGACCCCAACGGCCCCGGTGACCCCAGTCGACCTCACACGAACCCACCCCATTCCACTGACCCCACTCGACCACAATCGACCCCGAATCGTCCTCACCTGACCCCAG
>NW_011277828.1:0-495 GCF_000146605.3 Meleagris gallopavo
CAAATTTGCCCTACAGCTACTTCCCCTATAGTTACATATTTATATAATAGTAGCTGTGCTTTGATATTTGCATATAAAATGCATCAGTGTTATTCACTCAATTATTCCATGTAATCTGACTCTACAAAATGGTGTCTTAGCAAAACCAGCGTGCATGCACTTGTTTTTGCAAATTAAATATAGAGAAACTATCAAGATTATCTCTCAAAGTCTTATTTCAAAATAATTACACCATTAGAACATTTAACAAAATAGTTGTTTAGAAAAAAGGGTAAGTTGTTTAGGAAAACTTAGAAAAAAGGAAAATTTATTTCAATATAAAATAACAGTGTGGTGCTGATTCTAAACTACATTTCAAATGCCTTAAGTTATCATTATCCTTTGTGTATCTGAGCATGCTTTCATCTGACCTTTGTATTTCCAGAAATAAGTACCTAAAAGCATAGCTGACAAGTGCATGGTTTTGGCATCTTTAAGGAATTACTAAAATTAAAA
>NW_011277829.1:0-514 GCF_000146605.3 Meleagris gallopavo
GCTCACCGCTCACTGCGCACGCGCGAGGGGGCCGCGTGCTGCTGGGTTCTCGGAACGTAAGGAACGTGGATCCCAATTCCTGGAAACTACTGATCACGTATCAGTTTGGCCTCTCGCTGCAGCACTTCTTCCTGACGCTGTGCGAGTTAAGAGCAGCTCTCCCCCTTGCACCCGGAGTCGAAGCCCTGATTAAACACACCTGCTTTTATAACTGCTTTGTGGTCACAGAGTCTGATTCCACACATCAGCGTGCGCCGCTCCTCGGGGCAGTGTGTGCCAGGGCCCTCTTCGGGAAACATTTCTTCCTCCTATGGAAACCACCGGGCGCCCGGGCCGGCACTCTCGAAATAAACACGCGGTGCTGACAGACTCATTGCGGGCCGGGCGACGAATCCGCTGGTGGGACAGCGGTGCCGGTGCCCAGCGGGCCCATCTGTGTGCGTGGGGGAGAGAGGCAGCGGGCCTTTGGGGCCGGGTCGGGGGGCGTGTGGGGGCTGCAGACTGTCACTGAGAC
>NW_011277830.1:0-426 GCF_000146605.3 Meleagris gallopavo
ATGGCTGCACTCTGTGCACGATGTTGCTTACCACCAGAGAAGGCTCAGCTACCCAACACCATTTTTGCTTCCATCTTGTCTGATAACTGCTCATTATGCACAGCCCTCATCTTTGCTTTGCTTTGGTGAGGTGGGGACTGCCATTGCTTCCTCAGTCCCACACACCCCTTCCCATCCCACACTGCCATGGCAGATCAGGTTCTGGACCACCTGAGGACCCCAAACAGCCCAGGAGTCTTTGGGTCCTGACGAGATGAGTCCCAGAGTTCCGAGGGAATTCACCGCTGCAGTCACCGAGCCACTCTCCATGGTATTTCAGAAGTCGAGGCAGTCAGGTCAAGTCCCTGGTGAGGAGAAAAAGGTGACAGCACACCTCTCAGGAAGGATAGAAAGTGTGACGCGGGGAATACCAGCATGTCAGTCTCA
>NW_011277832.1:0-429 GCF_000146605.3 Meleagris gallopavo
GTCCTTGGGTTCGTGTTTGTGGCTGTACTCTGGATGTACTCGCACAGCTCCATGTCTCCCTGCACTGAGGACTCCACATCTGGACGCAGCACTGCAGGTGAGGCCTGACCAGCGCAGAGCAGAGGGATGGGGATCTCCTCCCTTGGCCCGCTGACTGCGCATCTTTGGATGCAGCCCAGGATACGGTTGGCTTTCTGGGCTGGAAGGGCCCATTGCTGGCTTGTGTCCAGCTCCCAGCCACCAGTACTCCCAGGCCTTATGGAGCAGGACTACGCTCAGTCCTTTCATCCCCCTAGCATGTTTTGGTGGTGGCTGTTCCCTCATCCCAGCTACCGACACTGCACTTGGATTTGTGCCCACTGCTCAGCCTGTTGAGGTCTCTGTGGATGGCATCCCGTCCCTCTGCTGTGTCACTGCACCCCACAGCTT
>NW_011277834.1:0-509 GCF_000146605.3 Meleagris gallopavo
TTATACAATTTCATCGCCACACGTTGGTAAATTTCAAGATGAGTGACGATGGGTGAAAGTTGACATCCTTCTATGGGCCAGCGCTCGATGATGTTACCGGAGGCATACGGTCATGAGGTGCAGATCCGTCCAATGTTCCATCAGTCCCATGCAGACCATCGCCGGGTGTTACACATGATCTGACAGTAACACTGGAACGTTTTGATGACATTTCATTCCTTCCGGTGATCCTGAAGGCTCAAAGACTCACGGGGAGAAATACAGATGTTTCAGAGGTACCAAGAGGGGAAGGTCTGCCCTCCAGGGCAAAATACAGGCCGTGTTTCTATCCTGGGTCAACAGTTCCGCTTGTACAGGGGCACGTCCTGGCCGCCTGTACCACATTTTCCGTCCGGATGGTTGCGGCTGCATAATAATATCAGGCAGCAAAGGAGGTGTCCTGATCTGCCATAGGGACATGATGGGAGTCCCTTTAGCAATGAAAATCGGAGTGTTGACCACCACGCCAG
>NW_011277835.1:0-475 GCF_000146605.3 Meleagris gallopavo
GATGAAATTTACTATAAAGAACAATTGTTAAATTGTTT
The DNA here is from genome assembly GCF_000146605.3 of Meleagris gallopavo. Lineage (NCBI taxonomy): Eukaryota > Metazoa > Chordata > Aves > Galliformes > Phasianidae > Meleagris > Meleagris gallopavo. Next base: position 39 of record NW_011277835.1, read on the forward strand.
AAAGAAAAGACTAAGGAAACTTGGCAGGTTTGCAATAGGAATGTGTATGCAAAAGGCTTTATTATAAAATTTATTTTAGATGAAAGACTGGTTTATGTCTCTACTTACATTCTAAGAGGATTCACAATCTCTGTTCGCAGTAACTCTTGAGTCTCACTATAATACTCTACATCATTCTTTTCCTTAGGCCTGAGTAACACAGTGTCCAAAACGGAGCTAAAAGAAACAAGCTACAGAAGAAAGAAAAGAAGGCAGGTTGGTTTGATTCTGAAGATAGAACCATTCAGATGCCTAAACATCAGATGAGCAAAGCAAAGCAATGGAAAGAATTAAAGAACGAAGCAAGCGCAAAATGAGATCGTTACGGACAAGACAACATAGCTGTACTAAGCAGTAAAGGTCCACTCTAACCCCATGCCCTCATGCCAGCAGAATAC
>NW_011277836.1:0-466 GCF_000146605.3 Meleagris gallopavo
GCTCACCTCTTACTCTTTCGGGACTTCTTGTTGCCCTCATTGGCGCCGGTGACCGTGGTCTTACTGAGGGCCCCTCCCCTGGACTTAGGGGTGCTTCTTGTGGATCTTGGAGCCACTCCTCTGGACCTCTCTCCTCTTCTTTCTTCTCTTCTAACTGAGTCGAGATTCGTTTCATTTTCCGTCCTCTTACAGGGGCAAGTGACATCAATTGTGGTGCTTCCTGTAGTTGATCAGGTTGGTCAGTTCCAATGCTCTCATCCTCCAGTTCAGCTCGGAGCCTGTCTCGTTCGATTATGAGAGTATCTAGCTCAGATTGGAGGGTGTCTTGTTGAGATTGAAGACTGTTGAGTTTGGATTGCAGGGAGTCTCTCTCAATTCGGAGGGCATCTCTCTCAGATTGGAGGCTGTTTCTCTTCGACCAGGAGACTCTCTCGCTCATTTTGCACTGTTTCCCTGTAGACTCTCC
>NW_011277837.1:0-511 GCF_000146605.3 Meleagris gallopavo
TTGACTTTTCGTCCCCAAACATCCTTCCCATCCCAGCCGTTTCCCGTCCCAATGATCAGTGACCATCCCGACGGGCATTTTGCAGCCCAGTGCTCTTCCTTCCCAAGGGTCTGCCCGTCCCAGGGGGGATTTGCCATCGCTGCAGTGCGTTCTCACCCCAGGGGATGGTTTCCTCTCCATGTCCAGTAAGGATATCCCGTCCAAGCGATTGCCAGTCGTCACCACCCAAAATCGTGTTTAAGCAGCCCATGGCTAAGAACTTAAACTGCCAGCATCAATTACCAGTTCTTGAAAGTGGGAGCAGCCGTGGTCGGCCAGTTAGACCTATGGCAGCAATGAAAAGGAGTGATTTCTGTGGGACAGCCCTGATGCAGCTGAGAGCAGTGCAGGAATGAGTCAGTGCCCGTGCAGCGTATGCCGACTCGTTGCTGTGAGCTGGTCCTGGTGCCTCGAAGCACGTCACTGACTTTGTATCGTGGACTTTTTCTCCTGGCTTTGGCTGTATCTCGGG
>NW_011277838.1:0-423 GCF_000146605.3 Meleagris gallopavo
GAGCAGTCTTTATGCTTCAGCTGGAAAAAAAAACAACAACTTTAAATAGAGGTCAGAGTTCTAGGATATTTTTATTGTGTGCAAAATCAACAGCCTTACAGTTCCATGGACTTAATTAGGCAGTGGAATTTACAACCTCAGATAAGATGTTTTATGAGAAACTCTGATATGCCCAGTGGAATAGTCGTAAACCTTTCTATTTAGTCATCATTTGTGGAAATTACTGTTGCATACCATATCCTGACAGGCCAATAAAAACGTCATTTTCTGACTTGAGCAGGACCGCACTGTACAGCTGTAGGCACGGCTGTTATTCCATTGTCCATTTCGTTTTGCTTCATGATCAGCTGGAGCTGAAGGTAGCTGGGTGTGTGCCTGTACCTGCTGGCAGCGTGTGCTGTCCTGATTTTTTTTTTTGCTTGG
>NW_011277839.1:0-490 GCF_000146605.3 Meleagris gallopavo
ACTGTAATGTTACCAGGACTCAACTACTGAATCCAGACCGACTGTTGAATGAAATAATCTCCGTCCTTTCAAAGAAGGGGTAAGTGGAAAACAGAATGGTTTCACCTTGTAAATAGTCAGTTCCATGGCCCTTAAAGCAAATATTTTAATTTGCTTTCTCTTAAATGATTTTTCTGCTTCTCCTTTGTTTTGTACAGCTACACCCTGCAATGGCAAAGGAAGCCAGGCTTTGGCAAAGAATCTCTGAAGTTTGAGTGAGAAGTGTGTCGGCTCGGTAAGAATGAAGCAGTTGGTATCAGGAGACAGAGGCTCAGAGGGGATGCTTGGGTCCACAGGAGGCTGGCGGAAGACATTTTTATCCTTTAGCTGCCACGTGTGACTGCTGCTCAGAAAGCCACAGTGTTGTACTGAGGCTTTAATCATCACTTTAGAAAACTCAGTTTGGAAATGTAATCTGTGATCTCCTTCCCAGCTGTACCTGAGAAATCTT
>NW_011277840.1:0-493 GCF_000146605.3 Meleagris gallopavo
ACGCTTCTCAGTATTTCCTTTGTTGCTGTTGTAGTTATCAGTATGTAAGTGCATGGTGACTATTCAAGACCCAGTCTGCAGAGGCTCATTCTGCACAGCCACAGGTGCCCTAACGAGGAGGAAAGGCAGCAAAGCCCTCACCCAGCGAGGCCACGCACTGGTACGTCTCCAGCATCACGTCCCGGTAGAGCGCTCGCTGCGCAGGGTCCAGCAGCGCCCACTCCTCCCTGCTGAAATACACGGCCACCTCCGCAAAGCTCACGGGCTCCTGCAAGCAAAGAGGCTCCTTGCTGGGAACAGCCCAGGCCCAGGGAAGCAGCTCGCACAGGACACAAAACTCCCGTCCCGGCCGCTTCTCTGGCCCCAGCACACACACGCTGCCTGAGGCCACCTCCCTCTCCCCCTGCATTCACACCCCTCGCCCCTCGGCCTCTCCTGCCCGCTTCCCCCCAGCCCCCTACCTGACGATGGAGGTGCTGTGGCCATTTGCTGC
>NW_011277841.1:0-499 GCF_000146605.3 Meleagris gallopavo
GAGACCCACATTTGTGTGCCCCCAGTGTCCCCTGTGAGTGGCAATGTCACTGCGTCCCTGCCCTGTGCTGAGGACACCCAAACAGCCCAATCTCACAGGTGCTGAGGTGGCATCCCGTGGGAACCTGGTGCTGGCGGTGGTGAGGGACTGCACTGCTGCCCTCATCTTTAGCCTCAGCCTCTACTTCATCCTGGATGCCTGCAGCCTCTGCACATGGAGAGACGAGAGCCCTGGTGAGGAAGGAGTTCAAAGCTTTCCATCTCCTACACATCCCCACAAGCATCCCCTACCCGTCCTTTCATCCCCCATAGATCCCATACAGACCCCACAGCTGTACCTTGAGGCCCACACATAACCCCCAACCTTCCCCCCTCCCCTTTTTGATGCACGTTTCACCCCCAGAATGACCGAGCCCATGCAATTCCAGGTAAGTGCCTGAGTCAGTGGACCCCAAATCCCAACATCCCTCTTGGGGCCCGCACCAGACATCACCATGGAA
>NW_011277843.1:0-474 GCF_000146605.3 Meleagris gallopavo
CTGTGCCGCTGCCTCAGCACCCTCACTGTACAAGACATTTTCCTTAGATTTCACCTCCATTGTCCCTTGTTCTTTCCTTTAGGTATTGAAAGGCTGTTACCAGGTTCCCTTGGAGCCTTCACTTCTCCAGGCTGAACAGCCCAGCTCTCCTTGCTTACAGGAGAGGGGTTCCATCCTTGGGTTCGTGTTTGTGGCTGTACTCTGGATGCACTCGCACAGCTCCATGTCTCCCTGCACTGAGGACTCCACATCTGGACGCAGCACTGCAGGTGAGGCCTGACCAGCGCAGAGCAGAGGGATGGGGGATCTCCTCCCTTGGCCCGCTGACTGCGCATCTTTGGATGCAGCCCAGGATACGGTTGGCTTTCTGGGCTGGAGGGCCATTGCTGGCTTGTGTCCAGCTCCCACCCACCAGTACTCCCAGGCCTTATGGAGCAGGACTACGCTCAGTCCTTTCATCCCCTAGCATGTTTT
>NW_011277844.1:0-488 GCF_000146605.3 Meleagris gallopavo
ATCCAGAGTACAGCCACTAACACAAACCCAAGGATGGAACCCCTCTCCTGTAAGCAAGGAGAGCTGGGCTGTTCAGCCTGGAGAAGTGAAGGCTCCAAGGGAACCTGGTAACAGCCTTTCAATACCTAAAGGAAAGAACAAGGGAAAATGGAGGTGAAATCTAAGGAAAATGTCTTGTACAGTGAGGGTGCTGAGGCAGTGGCACAGGTTGCCAGAGACATGGTGGATGTGCTGGCCCTTTCAAGGTGAGCCTGGCTCAGACTCTGAGCAACTTGATCTAGCTGTGGATGGTCAGCATGCGGGAGTCGGATCACATCGCAAACCTACCTGCATACAAGCAGCGCACCAACATGGGGTGCATGATGTTCATTACCTGCTGGACACATCTCACACCACTGACTGGAGGAGCCCAGGCAATCCTTCAACTCCATCAGGCTGCAAAATGAAATCAAGAAGAGACGCAGAACAGAATTTAAAACACAACAAGG
>NW_011277846.1:0-703 GCF_000146605.3 Meleagris gallopavo
ACTCTCAAGTGAAGGAAGCAGCTTCCAGGTCCAAATACCTACCAGCCCTTAAGCACGCTCAGGGTTCCCTGCTAAAAAGAGAGAGACCAGCTCCACAATGGAGGAGGAAAGAAAAAAAAAAATACACTCACTCCATCACCAAAGAACAAGGCATACTCCAAAGGAAGCACTCCCCAGGTTCACATGCTGCCCCTACTCTTCCCAGCCCTTTAATGGGATCAGGGAGGGGTGGAGCCTGGCTCTGCCCCACTCCACAGCCAAACTGCCCCCAGCTGTGCTCGCAGGGCTGCACCCCGCCCCAGGTGTTGCCACAAAAACAGGAGGGCAAGGGACTGCCCAGGCAAAGGCAAGGGCCAAGAGAACATGGAAGGAAATGCCAAGGATGACGGCCCAGACAATACGGCAGGGAACGCCAAAACTGAATGCCGACATGAATGTGGCAACACAAAGCCAAGGGGAATGGCCAAGAGAATGGGGCAAGGAACACAAAAATCGGAGGACAAGAGAATGTAATAGTGAAAACAGTGCAAGACCAGAGACAAGCAAGACACAGAACAAAGAGGATAGGCAGCCTTCTGTGGGCACCATGAAGCGCAATTCAGAGCTCTGGGGGAACCCTATTGTGCCGGCTCTGGAATGGGTAAACGCTGGCGGGTGTGCATCGCCCTTACCTGCTGGGCGGACAATGACCAGTCAGCAAAGT
>NW_011277848.1:0-307 GCF_000146605.3 Meleagris gallopavo
AAGGCTGTGTTCTATTAAAAATGGGAGAGTAGATCCTGCAGCCACATAAGCAATCTGCCAGGCAAGGAAGGCAGTTGGAAAAGCCTGACTGGCTAAAAGTGAAGAGATGGCTAGGCTGAGGGGTGAAGCAGAACCACCATGTGAATGGCAGTGACCTATACTGATGTTAGTTTAAAGCGATCGCAGAATTGAACCTATGGAGCTCATTTTTTTAAAGTTCTTTTCTTTTTTTTTTGTTTAAATTCTCTGTTAAGTCACTTAATTATAGTGTTTGTGTGCAAGCTTATCTAGTAATTAAATTTAAAAA
>NW_011277849.1:0-370 GCF_000146605.3 Meleagris gallopavo
TCAGAGATGGACAGTCCAGGCAGGTATTACACGTATTGATGATGCACACAGGTGACCGGCCAGATTTGTTCAAGATTTGTTTAGGTGAAAGGAATCTGGAGCAATGCGTGTGCCCAGTTAGCACAGCACAAACACTGCTGCTCTTCTCTTAGGAACAGAATCCACGTTTTGAATCTTGATTCTTATCCATTGCTTAGAGACAGAGAAATGTAAGTCCAAGCAAAGCCTTACATGGGAGGGAGAGAAAAATGCAATGTGATGTTTTGACTCCAAGTGAGTTTGTTTAAGGAAAAAAAAAAAAATTGAAAAAGCATTTTTAGGCAGATAAAGTGTTATGTGGGTTTACAGCCTTTTGGATAAGCAAGTATGT
>NW_011277850.1:0-464 GCF_000146605.3 Meleagris gallopavo
ATAAGAAGGAGATCCCAGAAACCCTGGGATCTGCCCGGGGATCATTTTAACTAGGGGAATGGTGTTCTCCCCTTTGACCCATTTATAGACACCCCATAAAAGAGACATGATGTAAAGTGGATTTACATCAAACAATTGCCTGGCTCGCCAATTGTTTAATCAATGGATATACAGATGGCATAGATCCATATCCAGGAGCTCGGCTAATAGCATTTATATTGGAGAAAGAAGAGAAAGTCACTCACCCTGTCCTGGGCTCGCCAGACGAACTCCTGATGGAGCGGATCTCCAGAGAGAGATCCTTCCCCACTGGCAGTCAGCTCTTAAATGGGTCTAGGAGAGGTGGAGCCAGGCTCCACCCCTTCCTGCAGCACAGCTGAATTGCCTTCACCTGTGCTCCCGTGGCTGACTCATTGCTCGCTTCAGGTGATCAATCAAAGGTTCAGGCCGTGATTCAGCAGCCC
>NW_011277851.1:0-423 GCF_000146605.3 Meleagris gallopavo
GATGGAGAGCGGCTTTGCAGCCACATCCCCCGGCTCCCTCAGCACCCCAGGGTGCAATCCATCCGGCCCCATGGACTTGTGGGTCCAGTTTTCGGAGCAGGTCCAAAGCCATCTCACCATGGGTTACGCCTATTCTGCTCCCCATCCCTACCTACCAGCACAAGGGGCTGCGTGCCCAGGGAGCAACCGGCCTTACTAGGAAACACTGAGGCAAAGAAGGCACTGAGTACCTCAGCCTGACCCTGATCCTGGCTCACCGCGTTCCCCTCTGCGTCCAACAGGAGATGGAGATTCTCCTTTCTTCCTTTTCTCCTGTCTTTTCCTTCTTTCTCTCCTTCTTCCTTCCTTTCTTTCCTTTCTTGTCTTTTCCTTTTTTCTTATTCTTTTTTACTTTTTCTCTTTCTTTCCCTTCTTTCTTTCTAG
>NW_011277852.1:0-331 GCF_000146605.3 Meleagris gallopavo
AGCCCTGAAAGAAAAAAAGAAACCACTTACCCCAATCCAAGGACCAATACTCCCCCACACTCTCAAGTGAAGGAAGCAGCTTCCAGGTCCAAATACCTACCAGCCCTTAAGGACGCTCAGGGTTCCCTGCTAAGAAAGAGAGAGAGCAGCTCCACAATGGAGAAAGAAAAAAAAAAAAGAAAAAAATCACTCACTCCATCACCAAAAGAACAAGGCATACTCCGAAAGGAAGCACTCCCCAGGTTCAGATGCTGCCCCTACTCTTCCCAGCCCTTTAAATGGGATCAGGGGAGGGGTGGAGCCTGGCTCTGCCCCACTCCACAGCCAAACT
>NW_011277853.1:0-466 GCF_000146605.3 Meleagris gallopavo
GGCCGCATCCGTGCCGCCAGCAAAGCGCTGAGTGGGGGTGCGCGGCGGTGCTCGGGGCGGGATGAAGCGCGTTTCTTTGCGCCTCCGCCGCTGTTTCTGGAGCAACGAATGACTTCGGGTGCGCTGAGAATCGTCTCTTGCGCGCAAACTCCTCCTTTTCAGAAGGACGGAGAACATCGGCTGGAGCAGCACGGCCGCGGCGGTGCCCACGAAGCGCTGCGCCAGCGCTGAGGCGGCAGAACGGCAGCACAGCCTTCCGTTCCCGGCTGCGAGCCCACGTGGGCACGAGATGCGGATCTCCCTGTGGCTCTGAAGGCTCGTTTCCCCGCATCTCCTCGTGTCCCGTGACGGGGAGAGTTGTTTCGTGGTCTTTCTTGAAACGTACGATGTCAGGAGGCTCGGGCCCAGGTCCGGGAGCTCCGCACGGGGACAGGCAGGGACGTGGGAAACGGCCCTTGGGGATTCC
>NW_011277854.1:0-488 GCF_000146605.3 Meleagris gallopavo
AGAACTTAATGTATTGATGGGAAAAAAACCAGTTTTACAGTCCCTAGGCCAGGTCCGTAGTATTTCAATAGACGACAGTCATATCTCTGAAGTAGCGGACCTGGTTCAAGAGGAAAACGGGAGTTCCAAATCAGACCTAGAGGTTCCAGTCATGGCGGATCCCCTGCAACTCCGTCCTATTATAACTCAAAAAACGAAAAGGTGCAAGATAGACCGGCAGGGGTGCCCCCTGACCAATGGCCCCCTGCCGAAACGTATTTGCATGTGACAGCCAGACCATACACTCCTACTAATGGACCTGGTGCAGCGATTTTGGCAGAGGCCGAGAGAGAGTATACCTGCACGGCTGCTCAGGTTATGGGATTCAGGAGCAGAGGTGTTATGGTTAATGGGCCGGAATGTCAAGCTGGCCACCATAGCATTACATCCTGCTGTCAGGCAGAGACTATACGCTGCCATCCAGTATAGCAATGAGAACCACTCAATAA
>NW_011277857.1:0-410 GCF_000146605.3 Meleagris gallopavo
GATGAGAGAAGTTCCCACTGCATGGCATGATCTCCTTCCCCCACAGTAACTGGACGTGGGTCATGGGACGGGATGGGAGAAGGACTCGGGTCACGATTTCCAAAGTTGCAGAGTGGCCACGATGACCTGTAGGCTGGCACCTGGCAGGTACACAATACTCTCTCCAGGCCACGTGCCGCATCCCTCACGGACCGCACGGAACAAGATGCAGCCCCTCGGGGCTTTCTTACTGGGAGGTCTCTGATATACACAAAGGAAGGCTGCACTGAAGCACTGCAGGGAAGCACATGTGTCTCCTCCTCTGGGCTGTGGGCCGGGCTCTGTGTTGGAAACTGGGAGTCACCGTACGGGAGTACCACACGCCTGGGCAGAAAACGCTCACGCGTCTCCCAGCACACATCTTGTGAGCT
>NW_011277858.1:0-449 GCF_000146605.3 Meleagris gallopavo
GTTCTTTGTCTAGGTTGTTATAAGAGCACATGGTAGGGTATTATGTTTCAGATTATTCTTTAGCCTCTTCTGAAGAGGCTAAGACAAGTTGTTCTACAGAGGTTACATTGTGAAATTGTATGCTCTCGTAATAATTACAGCTTTTATGGATGAAAAACAGTAATAGGAGTCTGAAATATTTTCGTAGAAAATTAATGTTTCACAAATTGCTGAGCTTAGGGTTCTTAAGTAGAACCTCCAGGGATTCTGAGTGTATGTGATTACTGATTTCAAAGAAAAATGGCTCTGGTCAGTTAAAAAAGTACATTTTCAGAAGGTGCTTGGGATTTGAGTAAAAAAGCATATGTAAATTCCTGATTCCAAACTGTTGTAGTTTTTTGTTTTGTTTTCCCTATGTGGAAGAATGTATGTCTTAAATCCTAACAGTGCTATATGTATTTAGGCTTCTA
>NW_011277859.1:0-562 GCF_000146605.3 Meleagris gallopavo
GGCCGTGCGGGGCCGCAGCCCGCGCCTGCTGCGCGGTCGTCCGCTACGGCGGTGCGGGCCGGTGCTGAAGGGCGAGAAGGGCCCCGTAGTAAAAACGCGAGGAAAGGGCTTCGCAGGGACTAAGGATGGGGGGAGAGGGAGGAGTTAGAGACAGCTTGTAGGAGCAAGAATGACAGAAAAATAAGGGATGGCAGACTCCGGGTCTGGGATAAGGAGGGGCTGAAGGCCGCAAACAGAAGGGTTGGAGAACAGCCCGAGGACGCCTGGCAGCGAGGCGATTCGATGTCCGCAGGGCGAGCTGAAACGGGGCTGGGGGGGCTGCCCCTCCCGCAGGGTCAGAAGTGAACAGGGAGAAAGACTGCGAGCCTCCGCGGGGAAGATGAGGATTCTGCATCCCACGGCCCACCCAGGGAGGAGACCCCTCACCGCTCACTGCGCACTGTGCACGAGCGGTAGATGCAGTCTACCTTGATTTTAGAAAGGCCTTGATACTGTCTCACACGACATCCTTATAACACAGCTGAGGAAGCGTGGGATAGACGAGTGGACAGTGAGGTGGGTT
>NW_011277861.1:0-443 GCF_000146605.3 Meleagris gallopavo
TTGAAGTTTATTAACCAATTCACTTATAAGGGGTCTTCTTTCCCCTCTGCCATACATTGCTGCAAATGTGCTGGCGTACCTTTCTGGTGCGGTCTTTGTGAATGTACGCCACATGTTTGGTGTACACCTGACTCTCTCGGGATCATGCTCTTGGTCTGGCTCGTCAGGAATGAAATCGGGGCTATGTAGCATTTCCACCACAGCATATTCTCTTAAATAACAGATGCCTTCTTCCATATCAGCCCATTTCTTTTTCTCAGGCATCAGATCATCTTTGAAGGGGTATCTTTCTTTTACAGCTAACAACATCCGCTTCCAGAGGGTAAAGGCCTGGTTCTGGCATGTACTAATACCTCTGTCAATGGCTGAGTCCCTAGCAACGCCACCCAGTTGGCGAGCTTCTCTACTATCCAGCCACACACTGTTCGGCCCCATTCGTCCCC
>NW_011277862.1:0-526 GCF_000146605.3 Meleagris gallopavo
AAAAGTGAAGGAGTAAGAGATGTTTACTTAAAGTAAAGCCTCTCTTTCCACCAAAAAAAAGAAAACCATCTTCTCATGAGTTTCAGAATACAAGCACAAATACAATACACAAGTACACCTCACATTCATGGTGTACAAACGCATTACTGAAGGATACTAGAATGAAAAGTGCAATGGCATTTACCATACATCAACAGAACATATCTCCAGCTAAACTTCATGCCTCAGATTTCGCTTTTTAAAAAAGACACCACATTCTAGGCTTATAAGTAAGCAAAGCCTATATTAAGAATCATTTGTGCCACTAATTAACTACCCAGCCTGCTCGGTTTCTTTCATAGTTCTGCAAGGGCACTTCCAAACCCATTTATGTGTATATATACTGCCCTTCATTCCTCTCTTCCCACTTCCTTCCCCCAAGCCTAGAAAAATCTCTTTCAGCTTTCAAGAGTCACCAAGTTAACCTGTTGTCCAATGAAACATCATTCATATAGATGTTCAACTTCAAATAACATTCTCATCAAAC
>NW_011277863.1:0-335 GCF_000146605.3 Meleagris gallopavo
GTTCGCAGAGTACAACCTCTTCAGTCTGGACGATGAGTCCCAGGGCTACCGGCTGCGGCTGGGCTCCTACGCAGGCACAGCAGGGGATGCCATGGACTCGGACAATCCCAGTAACATGCACAACAACATGAAATTCTCCACCGAGGATCGGGATCAGGACGCTTCAAGGAAGAACTGTGCATCCCGCTCTGGGGGCGGTGGTGGTTTTCGTCCTGTTATTCCGTGCGGCTGAATTTCAAGGGCGGCATGACGTGGGGCAGCCTGTGCAAAGGGGCTGCAAATCCTCACTCATCCTCATCAGACCAGCTCCGTACAGATAGCGTCCCTTCCTCACC
>NW_011277865.1:0-437 GCF_000146605.3 Meleagris gallopavo
AGGGTGGTGACGCACTGGAATGTGTGCTTGAGAGTCACTTGCAGGATGATCTGCTCCATGATCCGTGACCAGCACAGAGGTGAGACTGACATGCTGGTAGTTCCCCGCGTCACACTTTCTATCCTTCCTAAGAGGTGTGCTGTCACCTTTTTTCTCCTCACCAGGGACTTGACCTGACTGCCTCGACTTGTGAAATAGCATGGAGAGTGGCTCGGTGACTGCAGCGGTGAATTCCCTCGGAACTCTGGGACTCATCTCGTCAGGACCCAAAGACTCCTGGATGTTTGGGTCCTCAGGTGGTCCAGAACCTGATCTCCCATGGCAGTGTGGGATGGGAAGGGGTCTGTGGGACTGGAGGAAGCAATGGCAGTCCCCACCTCACCAAACCAAAGCAAAGATGAGGGCTGTGCATAATGAGCAGTTCTCAGACAAGATGG
>NW_011277869.1:0-405 GCF_000146605.3 Meleagris gallopavo
AAAATTCAACATTATTGTACATTCTGTTTGTTTCTTATTAACTTGCATGAATTTACAAGCTGAATTTAAAAAACTTTTAGTAATTGGTGAATGGGAGTGGAAAATGAGTATCCTAATGTAGTAAGCACAGTGAGTGATGTGCTTCCTCCATGTGGATCTGTGTATTTTTGTGAAGCAGCTTTTCCAACTATGACAGATACTAAAATCACATGTCAGAATAAACTGACCATGAGATCAGACCTTTGAATCACTTTATTGCAAATTGTTAAACCAAGATTTTAAATAATAGTGAGGCTTATTCAGTCACATTTTTCTCACTAAAAAATTTCAGTATTAAAAATAATATTATGTGGTATATTAATGCTTGAATTGAAAGCATAGGATACTGTCCCCATCCTTGTCTCT
>NW_011277871.1:0-448 GCF_000146605.3 Meleagris gallopavo
ATGGTAACTGCTCCTGAACACCTTTCCTGGGGTGGGGGTAGCCCCCGCGTGTTGCCATCACTGCACCCCACTCCAATCCTAGGGCTCCTGCCTCGTGGCACAGCCCAGGGGGTCTGCTGGTCCCCCCTGGCCATGGGCAGTGGCCACCCAGCGGGGCCCCTCTTGTCAGGCGCGAGGGGTGGGGGAACTGGAACAGAGGTCCCTTTGTACTCAGGCGCCCGAGCCTGCTTTGTATGACTTGCAGGCTCTTCCTTCCCTGCAGCTGGGCTCCGGGGAGAGCTATTCATCGGGGCTGGCGTGGGGCAGGGGGGCTGCCCCCAGCTCCTTGGCACCGTGCATGAGTGGTAGGGGGGGGCCGGCACAGGGCAGCCTACGCTGGGGGAGGGATGGGGGGCAGGGATGGCAGGGGGGACCACCCCGAGGCCCCCCACTCGGCGACCGTCACCCC
>NW_011277872.1:0-439 GCF_000146605.3 Meleagris gallopavo
CAAAGTGCAAGGATTTGTACTTGGGCCGGAGGAATCCCAGGCATCCACACAGTCTGGAAGGAGCGGCCCTTGAGAGCAGCCCTGCAGAGAAGGACCTGGGGGTCTTGATAGATGAAGAACTTAACATGAGCTAGCAGTGTGTCCTTGCCGCTCAGAAGGTAAATGGGATCCTGGGCTCCATCGGCAGAGGGGTGGCAGCAGGGACAGGGAGGTGATTGTCCCTCCCTACTCTGCTCTTGTGAGGCCCCACCTGCAGCACTGAGTCCAAGAGTGGAGCCCCCAGTACAAAAAACACAGGGAGCTGTTGGAGAGGGTCCAGAGGAGAGCCACGAAGATTATCAGGGGGCTGCAGCAGCTCCCCTGTGAAGACAGGCTGAGGGAGCTGGGCTTGCTCAGTCTGGAGAAAAGAGGCTGCGGGGTGACCTGAGTGCAGCCTTCA
>NW_011277873.1:0-410 GCF_000146605.3 Meleagris gallopavo
GGCGGGGCTGCGGGGGGCTTCACCAGGGGGAGGGGAGGGAGGGGAGGGAGGGGGGAGGGCGGGGTGCAGCCAAATCGCAGCCTGCTTCTCTCTGCAAGAAAGAAGAGGGATACCGAACAGGCTTTCTTCCTCCCCTGGGTTACTACAAACAACTAACCTAGCTGAGGGGCTCTTTGAAGACACCAAAGAAAAGTAACTTTTCATTTCAGAAACCCATCCTGCAGGGCAGCAGGTATTAAGCTGATGGTAACATTCCATGTATGTATCTAAAAAATATGTATGAAAAGGGAAAAAAAAAAACACGACACACGTATGTATGGCTTCTTTTGATGTTATTGAACTTCCTAGCCATAGGGAATAATATTTTCTCCTCTATTAATAGCCAGGCTAGTGTCGTGCACCGTAGGGAG
>NW_011277874.1:0-412 GCF_000146605.3 Meleagris gallopavo
CAAAACTAAGCCTGCCATCATCACGTCATTGCCATCAGGGCTCCAACTAAGGCAGCCAGCTGCCCAGGGAAGAACTTCTATGAGATGCTGCTCAGTGACGGCACCCAGAATGAAGCAGCAAGGATGTTACGAGCAGGAGACTGCTGCGTGCAGTTATCGCCTTCTGTCTTGGTAGCAGCGCGACTCAAAAGCAGAAATTTCTGCTCAGGCCGAGATCTTTGTGAAGCAGCAGTTTGTTCATCACGGCAATGACGGGCACACAGCCCTGCTGACCAGGGAGGAATGGCAGCCTGCTGAGCGCGGGGACAAGGACACAGACGCACAGAGCTGGCTTTGCTGAGGGCTTGTTGATCACTGGAGGATGTCAGAGATCATCAGGTCTCCACTGGTCTTCAGAGGACTCCACTGGCCA
>NW_011277876.1:0-388 GCF_000146605.3 Meleagris gallopavo
AAATGTATTTGATATCTTGCTAGCTATGAAGTTAAAAAAAATCAGTTCTCATTTTTCAGTAAACATGGAAAAAATTAGATTTATCTGTCTAGACAAGGGCAAATGCATTGTCCTCACATGAAGAGAGTAACAGAATAACTGGAAAGTTTTGAGATACAATGCAGAAAAAAGGAGTATGTTTGCATCTTTTTATCCAATATCCAATTTTGTTTTATACTGAACATATAAAAGACAATGCAAACATCAGTGATCTCTAAGTTGGAAGAAAATAAAAAAAATGTCTGCCTATTATGTTCATACTGGAACAAATTAGATAAGATCTAAAAACAGTGAAACCGATTCCTTTTCACAATACAAATCTTAATATGTAAAAAAAAAAATAATTTTT
>NW_011277877.1:0-466 GCF_000146605.3 Meleagris gallopavo
GAAGAAAAGCAGACGTAAGTCGATAGACGATAGTTGTCTTAAGCAGAGAATGCTCAGAATCTCTTGGGTTAGGCAGATTAAATAAAAGCCCTGAAAGTAAACTTATGGCATACTTCTTTTCATTTATTTGTGGCGGATTCTGTCCAGCAGCATTAACTTTTTGTCCAGCGGACCTGGTTGCCAGGGTTAAAATGAACAGTCTCCTGCTGGTGAAGAGATCACTCCTATTTCTGTAACCTCTGAGAGTTGCCCATGTCCTTATGCCCTCCCTAGCTTACCGTAAGAGCCTGCCATCTACACATACCCTATCTCCTTGCCTTCTATCACTTGCTCTAAAACTCAAAAAGCTTTTCCCCTGAGCAGGCTCAAGCTGCTCTGTGACAGTGCTTAACAAAACTCTACGTTAAGAGTTTATATAACACAGCGGCAATATTTACTTCCGCGATAATGCTGCTCTCCTTCTTCC
>NW_011277879.1:0-411 GCF_000146605.3 Meleagris gallopavo
CCTGGGCTGCATCCAAAGATGCGCAGTCAGCGGGCGAAGGGAGGAGATCCCCATCCCTCTGCTCTGCGCTGGTCAGGCCTCACCTGCAGTGCTGCGTCCAGATGTGGAGTCCTCAGTGCAGGGAGACATGGAGCTGTGCGAGTGCATCCAGAGTACAGCCACAAACACGAACCCAAGGATGGAACCCCTCTCCTGTAAGCAAGGAGAGCTGGGCTGTTCAGCCTGGAGAAGTGAAGGCTCCAAGGTAACCTGGTAACAGCTTTTCAATACCTAAAGGAAAGAAGAAGGGAAAATGGAGGTGAAATCTAAGGAAAATGTCTTGTACAGTGAGGGTGCTGATGCAGTGGCACAGGGTTGCCTTTTCAAGGGTTGAGCCTGGCTCAGACTCTGAGCAACTTGATCTAGCTGTGG
>NW_011277881.1:0-398 GCF_000146605.3 Meleagris gallopavo
GCACTTCTCTGCAGACAGCATTTAAAGGTATGGATATGCCTTAGCAAGCATACGTCTGAAACGGAAAGGCCATCTGCCAGTCACAGCCTTTGGGCCCTCCAGCCCTCTTCTTCGCTACCTCCCAGGCCGCAGGAGCTACAGCGGGATTCAAGCCCGCATTTCCAATAGAAGGTGTGGCTTGAAGCCAGAGGGGACCGGATTACCCTGCCACACACACACCCCTCCCAAAGGACGTGGGGCCTTGTCCTTCATTTGCTACACGGACAAAAGATGGCTCTTGGGCATCAGCAAGCCCTGGAGCGCACAGGCACAAGGTGCAGGTCTACGGCTCTCTCATCTTCCCTGCTAACACAGCATCTGTCCGGCTTGCCCTCCAGAAGGGGACAGAACCACTCCCC
>NW_011277882.1:0-447 GCF_000146605.3 Meleagris gallopavo
CATGGATGCAATGTGCTCCTTGTGCTCAGCACTGCCATCACTCTGGCACTGCAGGAACCTCACTGCAGGAACTCCTCACACGGGCACTCTCTGCTCCAGAGGACTGCAAAGAGTTGATGGACAATTTAACATCCCTGCATCAAACACTGGCTGATCCAACCCCTGCCACAAGCCCTGTGGTTAGCCCAAATTCTGTGGCAGGTCGTAGCACAGAGTCCCAGAAGCGTGGGGTTGGAAGTGACCTCTGGGGTTCATCAAATCCAACTCCTCTGCTCAACCTGTTTCCCTGCAGATGGTTGCACAGGTTGGGTTTAAAGAGACCCCCACCACCTCCCCGTTTCAGTGCTCTGTGTCCCGCACAGGAAAGAAGTTCTTCCTCATGATTTGATGCAACTTCCTGAGCTCCAGTTTGTGCCCACTCGCCCCCTCATCCTGTCACTGCACACA
>NW_011277883.1:0-514 GCF_000146605.3 Meleagris gallopavo
AATAGAGGAAGCCTCTCTATTTTAACTGTTCTCAAAAAGCTGCCTGGCATCATTTCTCCACTGCCTTTTTGAGCAGTAATTTCACAAGTAACCAAACCCAACCTACAGGATGGGATACAAAGTCCCATCAAGGCTCAAGGCTTTACTTTATAGCATGTTCTTAACTGCAGTTAGATAGGACAGCAAGCCTTTGTAACAGAAACAGGCATCCGAAAATATGTCAAATACATATGTATTTGTTAGTTCCGCTAATGGAAATGTTTTCACTACCATCATCAGGAACTGTAAAATATCAAAACAATGAATTTTTTTTGATACAGTGGTTAATGTAATTTGTTGTTCATTATTTGGGGGAAAAAAATATTTTCTTCAACATCAGGCATGATGCTATAATTACCAATTTTTTTTCTCATAAGCATTTAACAAATTGTTGTTAATCCAATGGAAGCTGGATTCCTATCCATCCACATTTGTCTATTTTATCATAAAAACTCTCAAAAGGGCACTTATCTGA
>NW_011277884.1:0-339 GCF_000146605.3 Meleagris gallopavo
TTTGCTCTATTGCTGAATTAAACCACTTATAATTGGCTTCCATTTCTACTCTGCTGTTAGCTGACACAGAAACAAAGCTATCAGCTGACGCTTCTCACTTCTGTTTGCTGTATATGAACACAGAGCCACATACTGCCATACTGCACCTCTACATTCATGTTTTAACAGCTCCTTTAAAGACAATGTAGTTTCTCTACCTTATTTTGTTGATTATTATTATCATTTCTAGTTAAAAAAAAAAAATGGTTTTACCAAGGAAAAGAAAATCATTACAATTTTCCACATATCGCTCCTTTATTACCAACTGTTAGCAGTGAAACTACAACGTTCTACATGAAG
>NW_011277887.1:0-429 GCF_000146605.3 Meleagris gallopavo
AATTCCTACTTCAGTTTTACCATGACTGAAGTGAGAATATTTTTGTATTATGAATATTTTATTTATCTAGTTTCAACCCCTCTATCAAGGGCAGGGTCACCAACCACCAGGCTGCCCTGGTCTAGAGATCATTCTTTAACTAACAATAAACATAATAAAAATATTCTTCAATGTAATGCCAAAAAAAAAAGAAAAAAAAGGGAATTAAAAACTAGGACAAAATCTGAATGAAGTGTGTTAATGGCAAACTAAAATTATTAAAATATAAAATCAAACTGGTATCAGACATCTCAATGCCTGAAGAGTGGACTTTCTCTTCTTTGATAAGAAGGGGGATAAGAAGTGCTAAGGAGAAGTCCCTTGTCCTAATTTAAACTGTAAATGTAAATGAAGACACAGAGATGCAGATTAAGTAGTTTTGGTCAAAGG
>NW_011277889.1:0-410 GCF_000146605.3 Meleagris gallopavo
TACCTCAGGGAAGTTGGGCTTATTGTGCTAAGTATTCTAATCTTATTTGGATGCTTTGTTTTCATTGTTGTGTCCTATGTGCAGATCTTCAGGGCCGTGCTGAGGATGCCCTCTGAGCAGGGACGGCACAAAGCCTTCTCCACATGCCTCCCTCACCTGGCCGTGCTCTCCCTGTTTCTCAGCACTGGCATGGTTGCCTACCTGAAGCTGCCCTCCATCTCCTCCCCACTCCTGGACCTGGTGGTGGCATTTCTGTACTCAGTGTTGCCTCCCGCAGTGAATCCCCTCATCTACAGCATGAGGAACCAGGAGCTCAAAGATGCTCTGTGGAAACTGATGACCAGATGTGTTTCAAAAGCAATGAACTTCCATCTTTATATACAAAGGCGTGGTAATGCAGATTTTAACGG
>NW_011277890.1:0-377 GCF_000146605.3 Meleagris gallopavo
AAAATTATACCATCATGGATCCATAAAAGAACTTTAAAAGTAATCAAAGTGTATTCTCCTCTACACAAGTGCTGCTTCAACACAGAATAGGACAGCCAGCAGCTGCAAGTGTAGGAGACTCAAACTTGCTGTGATTCAAAAATGCATTTGCTTTTGGTTCTTTCTCTCTGAGAGGAAATATGATGACAATCAGCAACCCTGCTTGCTACCCCTCTTGCCACCCTGTCTTCACTGAGACAAAAGCTCTGGTACGTTCCCCCCCCTCCACTCCCCCCAGCTGCTGCTTTTCCATTCTTTGTTGCTGCAGAACTGTCAGGTTCTTCTGCGTTAATTGAAGCAGAGTGAAACCCAAATGAAACAGCAGGATGCAATCATCC
>NW_011277891.1:0-480 GCF_000146605.3 Meleagris gallopavo
AGAGTGTGGGGGAGTATTGATCCTTGGAATGGGGTAAGTGGTTTCTTTTTTTCTTTCAGGGCTGTGATCTTGTCTTTTTGGGGGATGGCAAGTGCACTGAAGGGCTGCTAGGTGTAAGAGCAGCATGTGAATCTGGAGACTGCTTCCTTTGGGGTGTGGGGTGAGCCCTTAGAATGGGGTGAGTGATTCCTGCTTGATTTCAGAGCTGTGAGCTCTGCTTTTCTGGAGGATCTCAAGCTGGATGGCTGTCATTAATAGGGCTATGTGCTAATTGCATCCATGCGGTGGGTGTTTTTTAAGGGCATTGTGTGCATCCTTGTTGTGTTTTAAATGATGTTCTGCGTCTCTTCTGATTTCATTTTGCAGCCTGATGGAGTTGAAGGATTGCCTGGGCTCCTCCAGTCAGTGGTGTGAGATGTGTCCAGCAGGTAATGAACATCATGCACCCCATCGTTGGTGCGCTGCTTGTATGCAGGTAGG
>NW_011277893.1:0-484 GCF_000146605.3 Meleagris gallopavo
ATGGAGGACCTTCAAAACTACATTCGCGACTTAGGCATGAGAGAAGCAATATATGAAGACTCGTAGGATAGCCCGGATATGATCCAGTTCTCGGCAGGCATGCGAGATTTAATTTTACAAGAGGCCCCTTCCCACCTATATGGGACCTTGGTTTCGATATTAAACCCTCTGGTGACCTCGGAAACCGTAGTTCAGCAGGCTGCTCGGATAGTTGCTGATCTGGGGGGAGACAGAACGCCTACGGACCAGGCGCAACATTTGCATGTTAGAAGAAGCTGAGGTCCTGCCGGTGACTAAAACCAAGCTGCCGGCTATTCGAGCTCCTCGATCGGGACCCATAAGGGTTTCCCGAAAACAAATGTTTAATGACCTAATTCGAGCTGCGGTCCAATTTGCTAAGATTGACCGCCAGCCCAAACCATGTCCTTCTCCAGCCTTTGGGAGACAGCTAAAGGACAATCAAACATTTACAAAACTACCCTAA
>NW_011277894.1:0-365 GCF_000146605.3 Meleagris gallopavo
ATTAAACAAGCCAAGAGAATGAAACCTCTCTGGGAGGAAGGGCGATGGCAAAAGTACAAATATGGGGAGGCATGGCAGGTTGATTATATCACCTTGCCACGATCTCGGTAATGGTAAGCGTTATGTGCTCACCATGGTGGAGGCAACAACTGGGTGGCTTGAAACCTATGCAGTACCCCACGCTACCGCCCGAAATACCATACTAGGGTCTTGAGACACAAGTCCTGTGGCGACATGGTACCCCAGAAAGAATTGAGTCAGATAATGGGACTCATTTTAAAAATTCTCTTGTAGGTACCTGGGCTAAAGGTCATGGTATTGAGTGGATTTACCATATTCCCTACCATGCACCGGCCTCAGGTAAG
>NW_011277896.1:0-322 GCF_000146605.3 Meleagris gallopavo
TCTGTTTCCCCCCCAGTCCCAAAGCTGCCCCTTTTTTGTGAGTCTAGACAGTGGTCTTAGCAGCTGCGCTAGGTGAGGTATAAAAGAACGCCGATAACCCAATACACCTAGAAACTTTTGCAGCTGCTTCGATGTTGTAGGGACTGGGAACGCCTGAACCTTATCGATGACAGCACTGGGCAGTACTTTGGTCTTTCCTGACCAAACCACCCCCAGGAATCTTACGGACAGGCCCGGACCTTGCACCTTTTGGGGATTTATAGCCCATCCCCTCCATTGTAAACAGGCGGTTAATGAATCCGCCGCCTGTCCTACTGCCTCC